>NW_026057577.1:111175179-111445753 GCF_023721935.1 Panthera uncia
CCCTCCCCCGTTCATGCTCTGTCTCTCTCTGTCTCAAAAATAAGTAAACGTTAAAAAAAAATTAAAAAAAAAAAGTCAATCCAAAAGAGTACACAGTGAAGAGTACACGTTAAAACACACACACACACACACACACACACACACACACCCAGAGGAGGGGGCTGGTGCTGAGGGAAAGATCTCAGCCCAAAGGGGTGGAAATGAAATGTCCATCAAATGTTTGGAGAATCTGATGGGGATCTTGGCTCCGCCAACTTCGGGTAGCAGTCATGATTCTTGCCATTCCAAACTGGCGTCAACACAAAAAAGGATTTGTTTTTAACTTTGTTTATTTGAGAGAGAGACAGCACCAGGGAAGGGCAGAGAGGAAGAGAGAGGATCCCAAGTAGGCTCCCGCGCTGCCCGCACGGAACCTGACGCAAGACTTGGACTCACAAACCGGGAGATCGTGACCTGAGCCGAAACCAAGAGGAGGTCGCCCAACCCACTGAGCCACCCAGGTGCCCCGCCCCCGCCAGAAAGGGAATTTTTGATTCACGGAACTGAAAAGGGTGGAAGGTAGATGGATCCAGTTTACATAATGTCATCAACCAGTCTCCAGTTCCCGGCTTGACTTCCTTCTGTCTTGGCTTTGTTCTCAGACAGGCTTGCTCTTGTTGTGGAGAAAGGGCAACCAGCCGCTGCAAGCATAGCTGTGCATGGGGCAACCCCAGCAGAGAGGCGGCATCTCTTCTGTGGCAGCTCCCGCCCTGGCAAAAATCCTGAGGCTTGGCTTGGATCACACGCCCATCAGTGAACCAATCAGTGTGGCCAGGAAAATGGAACGTTCCGATTGGCCAGACCTGTGTCATGTGTGCAGTCTGGTATCCAAACTTCCTGGGCTGAACATAAGGAGTCCCTTGGATAAAATAGGGGCCTTGTTTCTGGAAGAAGGGACGGGACCCAGTACGAGAGATGTCCTCAGTTTGTCCGTGTGAGACATCCCTGTGGCCCAGTTGTCCCTGGGGCCAAGTTCCTGGGCACCTGACCATCCATGTAGGTGTGCCACAGCCGTCACGGGCTTGGTCCCTGGGCAAGGGGATTCTGGCGGCTCTGGGCGGCAGGTGGGAGGAGTCTCTCCCCTCCGGGTGGTTACACAACAGATGGTGCTCGCTGAAAGGGCATCTCTAGGAGGCAGCAGGCACAGCTGGTCTGCCCAAGCCCCCCAGCTGTATTTTCCTAGTGTCCTTCAAGAGAGGTTGGAAACGACAAAGATTGGGGGATGTTATCGGAGGAGGGGAGGGGAGAGATGCTAAAATGCCCCCAGCTGTCTCCGGAAGGCCAGGACCCCTCAACCAGGTTGCCCAAAGACCGTGGGAAGCTGCAGCCTCGGGCTGGAGTGGCATCGGGGATGATGTCCCTGCTCAGCCATCCTTACCTGTCCCCTCCTTTCTTCTCAGACCACCCTCCACCCCCACCCCAGCACCCTCTGAACTATGCGTTCCTCCTTTGAATGTATTCCTCCGCCCCAGATACACATTTCTTGGGCGCTTGTATTCATTCATTCAATAGCGAGATTAGCATCTACAATGGTCCCCACCCTGTGCCAGGAGCCACAGTGAATCCCCAGGCAGGCATCGCCCACAAGCTCACAGAATGTGCAGATCTAGAAAGTGTGCCTTCTTTGTTTTTAATTGCACAAGTTAGGCACGAACTGGTTCTCTTTGGAAGGTAGTCCAACAATATATTTACTACCGTGGCCACTTGATTTTCCCCAGCCAGGTCCTCCCTCAAAGCTACCTCCATTATTCATTTGATGTACAGCTGGCGAAATATTTTCTGCATATGTGCATCCCAATATGTTCACGTGCAGACACGTACAGCTTTTGCTTTGTTGACATTTAAAAAGTAAATCCAAAAGAGGACGCAATGAAGACGCCCTCTGACTCCGTCCCCCAGCTTCTCGGTGCCTTCCCAGAACAGCCTCTGGGGTTCACCAACTTCCAGTGTTTTCTTCCAGATAAGCTGGGACAGAAGTCAACAAACCTTGTCTATAAAGGGCCAGATCACAAATACTTTAGGCTCTGTGGGCTTGTGGTCTCTGTCACAACTCGTCAACCCTGCTATTGTACTGAGAATGCAGCCATAGACCACACATAAATGAATGAGCGTGGCTGTGTGCCAATAAAACTTTATTTAAGGACGTGGCATTGTGAACTTTACATCATTTTCACATGCAATGAAATATTATTTTCTTTGGATTGCTTTTCAACTAATTTAAAAATCTAGACACCAATCTCAGCTTGCTGGCTACACCAAGACAGGCAGCTGGCTGGATTTGGCCCTTGGGCCGTAGTTTGCCAACCCTGGCCTACACACGTAAAGAACGAATATGGCTTCCCCTTTTTCTTGCATGAGGAGAGCATACTATATACATTGTTCTATACCTTACTTTTCTCATTTTGCAATATGTCTTAGAGATCATGCCACATCATTTCATACGGAATGTCTTCATTTTTGCCTTTGTCATAATATTATATTTTATTCCATGATCATACATTCTTTTTTTAAAAAAAAAAGCTTATTTATCGGGACGCCTGGGTGACTCGGTCAGTTGAGCGTCAGACTTCAGCTCAGGTCACGATCTCGCGGTCCGTGAGTTCGAGCCCCACGTCGGGCTCTGGGCTGAGAGCTCAGAGCCTGGAGTCTGCTTTGGATTCCGTGTCTCCCTCTCTCTCTGCCCCTCCCCCACTCACACTCTGTCTGTCTCTCTCTCTCGTGTCAAAAATAAATAAAACCTTTTTTAAAAATCTTATTTATTTATTTTTGAGACAGAGAGAGAGAGCACGAGCAGGGGAGGGACAGAGAGAGGGAGAGAGAGAATCCAAAGGAGGCTCCGACAGAGCCCAGTGCAGGGCTCTTCCTCACGAACCGTGAGATCATGACCTGAGCTGAAACCACGAGTCGGATACTTAACCGACTGAGCCACCCAGATGCCCCAGCCCGTGAACATACATTTATCACAGTTTCCTTAGCCAATCACTTATTTGTGTGTATGTGTTGTGAGCTTTCTTGGGATATAATGCACATGTCATACAATTTATCCATTCTAGGTGTCCCATTAAAGGGCTTTTCGTATATCCACAGAGCTGTGACACAGCAGCATAATTTTAGAGCATTGTCGTTGCCTCAAAATAAACCCCTCACACTTAGCTATCATCCCCATCCCCCATCACTCCCCTGGGCCGTGGGCAACTACTCACCTATTTTCTGTCTCCCTTGCCTATTTTGGATATGTATATAGAATCATAAGATATTTCGTCTTTGTGGCCGGCTTTTTTTCACTTAGCGTGAGGTTTTCAGGGTTAATCCAGGCCACAGTGTGGGTCAGCCCTTCACTCCTTTTTACTGCAGAGTGATGTTCTCCTGTACCGCGATACCACATTTTATGTATCCATTCAGCAGCTCGGGGGACATTTGGATTGTTTCCACTTTGGGGCTAGCAGGAATGCTGCTGTGAACATTCATACACAAGTTGTTGTGTGAACATATGGTTCCTTTCCTCTTGTTTATGTATCTAGGAGTGGAAGCACTGGGTCACGTGGTAACTCTACGTTTAACCATTTGAGGAACTGTCCGTATGTTTTCCAAAGTGGCCGCACCATTTCATTTTCCCAGCAGCGATGCATGAGGGTTCTATTTTCTCCACAGCCTCGCCAACCTTTGCCATTATCTGGTGGGGTTTTTGTTTGTTTGTTTGTTTGTTTTCATTATAGCCATCCCGGTGGGTAGAAGTGGGGCATGTGTGTTTTTAACCAAATGTACTGTTCTGAGGTTTTAAGAATTCATTTCTAGGGGCGCCTGGGTGTCTCAGTCAGTTGAGCGACTGACTTCAGCTCAGGTCATGATCTCAGGGTTTGTGGGTTCGAGCCCCACATCAGGCTCTGTGCTGACGGCTCAGAGCCTGGAGCCTGCTTCGGATTCTGTGTCCGCCCCTCCCCCACTCGTACTCTGTCTCTCTCAGAAATAAACATTAAAAAATTTTAAAACCAAGAAAAATAAATAAACAAACAAATCAACAAACAAAAATGTGGAATCTGAGATTCCTCTCAAAACCCTGCCCCAAGCTCCTATTCTCCTAACTGGATACCACGGCTTTCCCCAGAAGGCAGCATAGAGAGCAGGGGTTAGAGCCCTGGCTTTCAAACCAGACTGTTCTGGATTCCAATCCCAGCTCAGCCCTCTGAGGCCTACTTGCTTTACCCTTTGACCCTCAGGGTCTTTTTCTCTGACAGTTAATCTTCCCTACCTCATAGGGTGATGGTCCCATTTAGTCTGACGTACCCACCTCACAGGCTTATATGAGATTGAAATGAGCCAAACACATTGCCTGGCATGTAGTGAGCACCCAGTAAGTAAACTGTGCCTATTATTTCTTCCCCTCCAGTTAGTTCTCCCCATCTTGGGTGACTCGGTGGTGGGTGGGTGGGTGGTAAAGATTCATTTATCACGGGCAGGGGATTCCTGGTTCAGAATCCACGCACTTGGTTGGGTCACGTGTCGCCTCCATGTTGTCTTTCCACGTGGCTTGGCTTGACTTGCCCCCTGCTGAGTCCCGCTTCAATAAACTGTCGAGGGACAGGCCACACACCCTCGTTGATCACCACTGCGTAAGGTAGAAGGAGCTGAGAACAAGAGTTCCATTGAGCTCAAAGTTTTCCCAGCCTTGGCTGCCACGAGAACGACTTGGGGGAACATTTCAAAAAATGCCAAGGGCTGGACCCCATGCCCTCTCTGACCCTGATCACATTGGTTGGGAGTGGGGTCAGCAGCTTAAAAACTCCCCAGGGGATTCTAACTGAAGTCAGACGTGAGATCCACTGGTTTATGTGAGTGGTGTTCAAACTTCACTGTGTGTCCATATCTCCCGGAGGGTCAGGCCCCGCCCACCCCATAGGCCTGGGAACTTGTGTTTCTAACAAGTTTCCATGTGACGTCGATGCTGCCCATCTGGAGGATACACTCTGATGATACCAGCTGATCTAGATGAGCCCGAGTGGGCTTTTCCCACCCGAGTGGGGAGGGCCTTTCCTTCCCGGCATCCTTTCCCCTCTAGTAATAGCTCCTGACTTGTCTTTCGTCAACCACCCTACCCCTCTTCACCGCTTAGGCCACAGGTGTGAGTGGTCCTTACCTTGCTTGTCAATCTTAGGAGCAGGAACATGACCAAATCTAGCCAATCCACAGCATCTATACCCTGGCTCCGTGAGTGGTTCAGTGATGGGCATGTCACCTAATAGAGCCCAGTGACAGTCAGCCCTATGACTTTTGCCAGAATGCTTGGGAAGAGGCTCTAGGCTGGCAAGGTGTAAGCCTGGGGCTGCTACACCATGCCTTTGCAGGGGCAGAGGCTGTCTGATGGCGAAGCAGGCAACAGACAGCAGAAGAGACCAATAGAGACCAGGTCCCGTGATGCCTTCTTACACCCTAGATCTAGCCACGCCTGACTCCCGGCCTAAATGTTTCAGCTAGATAAGCCAACCAATTCTTTTTCGCTTGAGTTAATGGAGGTGGGTGTTTGCCGTGTGGAACTCAAAGGGTCTGAAACACAGCACACCTCAAGAGCCTTTCTGCCCAGAGTAAGATTCCAGCTTCTCTCCCGGCTGCTGCTTCCATCTGGCAATGCCCTTCCAAAAGGCCCCGGAACTGAACAGCAGAACGGGTCATTTAGTCCCATCCTCTCCTTGTTCATGTGGGGTGACCTGGGGACCAAGAAGGGCAAGGACTGGTCCTGAGTCATGCGTACAACAAAGCCAATGGGATGTCAGCCCTTGACTCTGTTAATAAATTCACCCATAGCAGTGGGATGATAACAGTCGCCAGCGCTGAGCCCCCGCTCAAGGACACCCATGCAGGGACAGGGCTCACTCCTTCAGCACGAAAAAGGGCTTCATTGCCCTTTGCTCAGTATCTCAGTTGCAATCCAACAAGCATACGCGTTTGCATCATTGTTATGATAAAGATCATAAATAGAGTGTATGGACATAGGGAACGATTTTTCAGGAGACAAAGATGTACTAGAAGGGGAAAATGAAGCCCTCCGGGTATCTCACCACCCTGCACGAATAGTGACAACATTCGGGAAGCATATTCTTTTGCATTTTTTGCTTTTTCTGCGAGGATTCATAAGAAGCAAGGTGGGGATCTGTCCTGGGGAATGTAAAGTATCCTCTGAGGAAGGAATCCGGGCGAGTCCTGGAAGTAAGAGAGGCAAAAAGATACTCCACCCTTGGGGGGTGTATCACACAGGGTGATTGGTACAAGCTCCAGAATATAGAGAACAGGGGTTTGGGGGGGAAGGCCAATGGAAGCTTCCACAACTGATGAAAGACTAGAAGAGCAGGCTTGGGTCAGCAGGAATTAAGGAAATTCTGAGGGCCAAGAAGCAGGAAGCAGGAAAAGCAACCATTGCCTTTAACTAGATGCTGTCAATGACCCTACCACTGCCACTGCCCTTGCCAGAGCCAAAGTCCAGAGAAAGAACACTTTAGAAAGCATGTTCCCCCGCTGATTTACCCAGGTGAATGACCTCTTTGACTTTAATTGGAGGAGGCCAGCATAGGAGGATAGAACCAAAAATTACCCCACCCCTGCCCAAGACGGTCAGGGGGAGGCAACTTCCTTAATGAAACCGGGGAGGGAAATGGTTTCCCAGTTTCCAGATTCAGCTATAAACCCAGAGCTACCCTCTAGTGAGCCTAGAGAGGGCAAGAGCTTGGGGCTTCTTCTTTTTCTTTTTTTTTTTTTTTTTTCTTTACTGTTTATTCATTTTTGAGAGACAGACACAGAGCATGAGGGGGAGAGGGCTAGAGAGAGGGAGACACAGAATCTGACGCAGGCTCCAGGCTCCAAGCTGTCAGCACGGAGCCCGATGTGTGGGCTCGAACCCACGAACCGTGAGATCATGACCTGAGCCAAAGTCGGACGCCTAACCGACTGAACCACCCAGGCGCCCCTGGGGCTGCTGCTGCTTCTAGGGACAGTTTGTAGCGTAGCCTGAAAACCGGTTCCAACCCAGCCACCCCCTAGCACACTGTCGGTATACCTGGGGAAATAAATCGATTGTGTTTGAGTATCCATGTATCGATAAAAGAGCTCTAACACCCATGTCCGGGCCTACCTGTCATGGAGCGGCCACAGCTGTGTGAGAGCTGTCTTTTTCCTTCCCCGAATCCTCCCGAGAAACACCTGAAGGACCAGCCGAATGGAATATGCCTTGATCAAGAAAGTGGTTTCTTTAGGGAGTAGGCACTGCCTCAGGGGCTGGGCCATGGTGTTTCCAGGCTCTTGCAGATGGTAGTAGAGACCTCCCACCTCACCAGGAGGGCCAGATTTTTGATTCGCGGAGTCTTGAAAAGGAGTTGAGGGTAGAGGCAGTTCTCCTCAGTGGGGAGACAGTTTGGAGGACTTGGGGCCACTGGGGGGGGGGGGATATAACATAGTAGCAGCAGCTGATGTCCATTTAAATGCAAAGCCTAATGTGCTGTCCCCAAAGTGTGTGCCATCTCCGGCTGCATTAATAGAAGCAGGTCTGTGGAAGGAGGGAGGAGATGTCCTTGCCCCTACTCTGGCCCGCCCACTGTCCCATTCCAGGCGACTTAACAGGGATGTGGACACAATTGGTGGCATCCCCAGACCTTCTCATCAGCTGCACTGGGTTTCTCCTCACCATCACCATCCCTGCCCCCCTGCCCCCCACCACCCCCACCTCCCGGAGCAGTTGATCATGGTCACAGCTCCTTTCTTCCAAGCATTGTCAACTTTGCAGGACTCTCCCAACTGTCCCCTGGAGAAAGCATGCCTGGAGGTTGAGTCCTGTTGCAGGTCAAGAATCCTACCTTATCAGCAGCTGCAAAAACATTTAGCCGGATCCCGAGGGCAAAGCTTAGCCTGCCTGGCAACTCCCAGGACCTCCCCACCTGGCCTCCGGAGATCCTGCACGACCCCCCCACCCCAGGGGGCTCAGAGACAGAGGGGTGGGGCTGGGGGTGGGGGGCGCTGTCTCAAAGTCCTCAAGGCCCTGTGCCACGTGTCTCCAGCCAAGTTTCCCAATGTGATCTCCCGTTGTTCCCCTTTACACACATACGACTCAGCCAAAGGCGAGCACAGTTCAGCTTTTCCAAAACACATGCTATATTAGTTGTTTTTTGATTACAAGGGGCAGAGTGCCCAGTGAGACTAGGTTGACCAAGAAAGGAAAGTGAGATGTGCAGCCGTGTCTGGCGCCAGGCCCGATTGGGTCCCGCAGCCGAGGGTCTCTGGGTCTCGGTCTCTTGGCTTCGTGTTAGCTTCGCCCTCAGACCGGCTTTCCCCGGGAAGTTGCAAAAACGGTCGCTGAAAGCCTGTAGCGCAACAAGCCTGGTGGAAATAAAATTTGTCTTCTCCCAGGAGTTTGAGCCCAAGGCCCAGGAACTGACTTTCACGGAGCAGACTGGGGTTATCGTCCATCCTAAACCACGTCCTGTGGCAAGAGGCACCGAAGGCAGTGATTGGATCGGCCTAAGTCTCATGCCCCAGGATGCAGGGGAAGAGGCCTCGTAGGGGTTGGGCTTGGCACGAGGGTCATTGTCGTTTATGACACATGGCTTGAGAGTGGGAGGGGGTGGGTCCCTAAGGAACAACGTGCATTCTGCAGTTAGAAGCAGGGGAAACAGGGGATGGGCAGGGAACACCGCATGCCCGCCGCCCCACGTGCCGATCAGTCCTCCCAGCAACCCAGCCCACTGGTATGAGTCCAACAGACAGTGAGGGAACTAAAGCCAGGTAGAGCAGCTCTGGATATTGGAGGGAAAGTCCTGTGTTTCTTTGGAACGTCTTAGTGGCTATGGGAGAGGACTGGAGAAATGGTTGAGGAAGCCACGTGAAGGATTTTGAACTTTGAAAATGGACCGTCCCGCAAGGATCATGCCTAATGAAAAGAGAGACGCTTCTGGAGCATTCTAGAGTATTCTGGGCCAGGAGAGGAACTGCGTTGGCAGACACGACCCAACACCCTTTGTCCCCTTCCTTCTTTCCTTCTTGAAGAGCCCTGCGCTGCTCACGTGTCCACTCAGCCCAGCCTCAGGGTGAATCGTGAGTGGTCCACACCCATCGTGAGGCTCCGACCCGTCTTGCCAACCACTGGACTAGGAATACACACGTGATGCAATTCTGACCAGTGACGCGAGGCTCTTTGGGGAACCATGTTTTCACCGATGAGAGGACACACGCCGGAAGAAACAGACCGCCTCCCCTTCGCTGGACGTCGTCATGTCTCGAAGTCCAGCAGTTACCTCGTGACCAAGAAGAAAGCCAGCGTGAAGGACAGTTGACACCCAAAGAGGACGGAGCCGAAAAATGCAAGGAACCTGAGCTCTTGATTGTGACAACCGAGCCTCCGAGTTAACCAACGCTGGAGGCCTCCTACTTTGGGGCATCTTAGAAGGTAGTATATAATACATGTCCCTTCTTGTTTCCGTCAGCCGCATTGGAGCCCTCCCTTCCGGTAGCCGCAGCACACGAAGCGACTCAGACAGGCTTGGCTTGTTGAGAGTCTCTGAAGACAGAGGACATTTTCCACACCAGCTGTTGAGGCTGTAGGCAAGCCGAGGGACTATTCTGGGAAGTGCAGAATCCTGGAAAGTGGATGAGCTTCATTCAGAGACTCACACTCCCAGATCCCTTACTTACTCGCTGTGTGCCCTTGAACACTCCCACGCACCTCTCTCGGCCTCAGCGTTTTCCTCTGTCAAATGGGAAGAACAACGCGTTCTTCACTGAGGTGTGGTGAGGATTGAGATCCCGAATAGCGTTCTGACAGACGATTATGATGGCTATTTATGGAAGGATCACTTTTATCTGTGCATCGCTGGACCGGGATCTCGGTGATGTCCACACAAGGACTTTACGAGGTGCTGACACTTGAGCAGAATGTCTTCAGAAGCTTTTTGAAAACTCTAGATTCCTGGACTCCATCCACAGACACCACGATTCAGGAGATCTGAGATGGGGGTCTATGTAGTAGTCAGGACTCTCGCGTCCAAGTAGCAGAAACCCCAAATCAAACTGGCCAAAGCCAAAAAAAAAAAAAAGGCAATTTATCGGCTCGTGTATCTGAACAGTCCAGGGGGATAAACCTCAGACATGGCTGGGTCCAGGTGCTCTTGACATGTCGCGAGGAATGTCCGTTTGCCTCTCTCTCTCTCTGATCCCTTGTCGTGGTCGGCCTCTGTGTCGGCTTCATTCTTAGCTAGCAGTTCCAAGCTGACAGCTACAGCCTAGGGCCTCCGAGAAAAGAGAACATCTCTTCCCCTAAAGCTCTGCCAAAATCCTGGGGCTGCCACTGCAGCGAGCTTTGACCCTGGGCTGACCATGCCTGTGATTGGCCGGGCCTGGGGAACATGTTCACTCCTAGAGACCCGGGGGCAGGTCTCCACCCGAACCACACTGGGTCGCATGTGGGGAGGGGCATAGCTTTGTAACCTAACATAGGGGCTCTCCTGGAGGCGGGGGGGAGAGAAAATGGGGGCTGAGTGGGCAAACACACTACAAGGCTCAGAATCTGTATTTCTGACCAAGTCACCCATTGATTCGGATTCACAGGCAGGTTTGGGAATGACTGCTGGTTTTAGGGCTTATTACAGCCATGGAATCCCTTTCTTCCTAGGAACTCTTAAACAGGAGCCAGTAAACAAGACTGATGCAAAAATGGTCCTGTCCTAGTGGAAGGAGGGGCGCAGAAGCCTCCAGCTATCCCCCGAGCAGCCCTAAAGGCACCCCAGGGGTTCCCCTGAGCTCCCCAATTTCATTGCTCTCTGAGGTCCCTTTGGTTCTGATTCTCCAGCCCTGCATTTGGTGCAACGGTGGCGGGGGGAGGGTCGGGGGAGAGTCTCAAAGAGCTCCCCTAACGCGGTGCCCCCCCCTCCAGCCCCCGCACCTGCGTTAGAAGCCAGCGCCAGAGGAGCAAATCAGGACAGGAGAGGCCAGGGGCTGGCTTAGGAGGTGCGTCAGACGCGCCACATCGGATGCTTCTGGCTTTGAAAGCCCATCCTGGCCCGAGGCCAAATGGCCTCATGGGCTCTGCAGAGCCCTGTGCCATGGGCTGCGTGGGCGTCATGACCCGCCTGTCTGCCGGGGACAGAGAGGCTGGAGACAGTGCTGCATCCGTGGTAGCAGAGGGAGACGCTACAGGGACACGCTGGCTGGGGAGATGTGGTGGAGGATGAAGCCAATTTCACACCTTATTAGTCTGTTTGGGGCCAATTAAGGCCATCCGGAAACTGGGCTGAGGCCCTTTCCCTCCCCCCTCCCTTTGCCAAGAAGAAAGGCCTCTATGGCCTGAAACTCTTCTTGTGGAAGGAGCACTATTTTTTTTTTTCCTACTCAAAACCCCACAGTATCCAAACCGGGAGCCGAGATGCCTTTTCTTTTGCAAGAGACTGCAAAGCGCAGAGGTGAACGCATCCAGCGTGTGTCTGGCGGGGGAGGGGTTGAGCCATGTTGTTTATTCATTTATTCATCCACCGTCCATTCAACAGATGTGTCCTGGGAGCCTACTGTGTGCCAGGAAACTGAACCTTGGTGCATAGTTTAGTAAAACATAATGTCCTCAGAGAACCCTCATTCCTTCCCCAGCTTTTCCACTGAACATCAACCATGTCGGACACCCTGCCGGGCTTGGGGGTGCAGTGCAAATAGACACAGCCCCCGCCCTTGTGGAGCTAACTCCATGGAGAGACCCTCGAGTAAAAAGGCAATTTCAAAGAGGGAGAAGGACCCCAGGTAGAGATATACATAGGAAAAGGACCTGAACTAAGCAAGGAAGGCTTCCTGGAGGAAGTGATGTATCACTGAGACTTGAAGGATGATTTAGCAGGGGGAGGAGGTTGCGGGAGGGTGTACCTACCACCCAGATGAAAGAGAGAGTGCAAAGGAGGCCAGAGAGAGCAATGCAGTGTGCAGAGGTCAAGGAAGGGAAGGAATAAACAGGGTCCACACCACAAAGCCACGGTCAGGAACCCCGGAAGGTCCTGCCAAAGCCTGGATTCAGATTTGTGTCTCTGAAAGCTCTCCCTGGCAGTGGCCTTGTGAAAAACAGAGGGAAGGCGGGAGGAACACAGTTGGAGACACAGCTGGAGGCTGTTGTAAGATGACAGGTGATGGGGCACCCGGGTGGCTCAGTTGGTTAAGTGTCTAACTTAAGCTCATGATATCACGGTTCATGAGTTCAAGCCCCGAGTTGGGCTCTGTGCTGACAGCTGGGAGCCCAGAGCTTGCTTCGGATTCTGTGTCTCCCTCTCTCTCTGCCCCTCCCCCGCTCACACTCTGTCTTTGTCTCTCAAAAGTGAATAACGTTAAAGAAAAAAAAAATTAAAAAAAAAAGATGGCAAGTGAGCGCTTGGGGAACCCCAAGCTGCGAGTTCACTGGCAGTGGGGATGAAGAGGAGTGGGTGACTTTGGAGGACCTGAGAGATGTCCTGCTCTGTGGGAATTCTCTGTAGGTCAGCGGGTGAGTACAGGGGACAAGAGACTGGACCGGGCATCAGACGAAGCTAGGTGTAGAACCTGTTCTATCTAATCTGCTTAACATCTATGTGGCCCTCGGCAAATCCCTATACATTTCCTCTCTTCCCTTCCTGTGCCAGCTTCATTCTCACGGGACCATGTTCCCAAGATGTGGACCCATGGAGCTTAAGTAGGGTTACCAGCGAAAATACAGGGCACCTAGTTAAATCTGATTTGAGTATAAACCATAAATAATTTTTTACTATAAGGATATCTCATTTGGGGACATACTAACACATATTTTAATTTAGGACTGAATAAGATGGATAAAATCTCTACCTTTGAGGATCCTACTGTCTTCTTTTTTTAAGATTTTTTTAAATAAAAAAAATTTTTTTTAATGTTTATTTATTATTGAGAGACAGAGAGAGAGACAGAGCATGAGCATGGGAGGGGCAGACACAGAATCCGAAGCAGGCTCCAGGCTCTGAGCTGTTAGTACAGAGCCTGACGTGGGGCTCAGACTCACAAACTACGAGATCATGAGCCAAAGTTGGATGCTTAACCGACTGAGCCACCCAGGCGCTCCAAGATTTTTAAAAATTTTTAAGTAATCTCTACACCCAATGTGGGGCTCGAACTTATAACCCCAAGATCAAGAGTTGTATGCTCTACAGACTAAGCCAGCGAGGCGCCCCAAGGAACTTACTTTCTTTTTTTTTTTTTTTTTTTAATTTTTTTTTCAACGTTTTTTATTTATTTTTGGGACAGAGAGAGACAGAGCATGAACGGGGGAGGGGCAGAGAGAGAGGGAGACACAGAATCGGAAACAGGCTCCAGGCTCCGAGCCATCAGCCCAGAGCCTGACTCGGGGCTCAAACTCACGGACCGCGAGATCGTGACCTGGCTGAAGTCGGACGCTTAACCGACTGCGCCACCCAGGCGCCCCTCAACGTTTTTTATTTATTTTTGGGACAGAGAGAGACAGAGCATGAACGGGGGAGGGGCAGAGAGAGAGGGAGACACAGAATCGGAAACAGGCTCCAGGCTCCGAGCCATCAGCCCAGAGCCTGACTCGGGGCTCAAACTCACGGACCGCGAGATCGTGACCTGGCTGAAGTCGGACGCTTAACCGACTGCGCCACCCAGGCGCCCCAAGGAACTTACTTTCTAAAGGGAGAATCAGACAACAAACTAATAAGAAAATAAGAGGAAATGATATAGTCTGCAATGACAGTAAGGGTGATGTAATAGTGAGTGACTGGGGTCGGGGTGGGGAGGGTTGGAGGCTACCCAGGTGGAGTGGTCAGCAAAGGTATCACTGAGGAGCTGACCTTCCTGGCAAGAAGCTAAGCCATGGGCAGATCTGGGGGTAGAGCGGCCAGAGAAGGGAAGGGCCAGTGCAGAGACCCGAAGTCAGGAACAAGCTTCGAGTCACGAGGAATAGAAAGAGAGAAAGCCAGTGTGGCCTCATATGGTGATCAAAGGTCAGGAAGGTCTGTGATGTGGTTTGAAGGAGGCAGGGTCTTTTAGGTTAGAGTGAGGAGTTGGGGTTTTGTTCAGTGTCGAGCAGGGGCAGGACATTCTCTGCGTGTTTGGAGAGTCACTCTGACCGCTTTGTGGCCAGTGGGCTGCGGGTGACGGACGAGGGTGGGAACAGAGTGACCGTCAGGAGGCAGTGGAGGCAGGGAGTGGGGTGACAGCAGGAAGGTTGACTGGCCTCGCTGAGGGGTTGAATGTGAGGGGCTGAGAGGAAGAGAGGAAGCAGGCTGAATGCCAGGTTGGGGGCTTGAATGACTGAAGGGACGGTTGGCGCCATTTACGGAGAGGAGAAGGCTGGGGGCTTTGGGGTGGCGGTTGCCGAGTAGGTATTGGTTGCTGCCGTACCTTGTGAGGAGGCACAGAAGTGTGACCGTCCCTTGGGGAGCAAGTGACACAATTCTAATTCCATATTCAATTTTGTTAAACATAACGTGGTACCTGCATATTGTAATACATGAACAAAAACACAGTATCACTCCAGTAGGACTACAGAAAGGAACGCTGCGCCCAGAGTTTCCAGCTGGTGGCTGTGATTCTCCAGGTGGGGGTGGGGACACATGACTCCTAAGGGACGTGCCATAGCTTAGAGTCTCTGGCCTGGGAGGTGGCCAGGGGTGTGAGATAAAGGAGAAGAAAATGGATGTTGAGATTTTTTCAATTGGGTATGTGTGGGGGTGGGGGGGTGGGGGAGGGGTGTGCACTGGGGATGCGTGTTTGTGCGGCTACGGGTGTGTGTGGGTAGGTGTGGGGGTTACGTGAGGGGTATGTGTGGGTGTGGGTGGCGAGGTGGCGGGGCGGGGAGCGATCCTTGTGCTTGTGTTTTTATTTTATGCATGCTCTTCCGTCCCATGGATTTTTGGGGTGTGGGGGGGGGGGTATGAAAAATAATTTGAGGTAGAAACATTTGGGAATTTGAAAGAGTCAGGGGAAGGCACACTCGAACGCTGGCCGTATCAGCCAGGCCATCTGCCACCGGGCCCACGGCTGCTGGGGAGGCCTCTCCGGAGAGTGAAGTAATTCAAGATGGCCAACTCCAATCTCCAGAGAGTCTTCGAGGACGTGGTCGCAGTTACATTCCCAGGGGAACAACCTTTGGCCTCTGAAGATATCTACTTGTCTTCAGTTTCGAAAAGAGGCCCTGTAGTGAGGGGGTATTTTTTCAGAGTCTGAGGTGGTCGAGGGTCAGGAACACAGACGTTGGAGGAACGGTGAAGACGCAGGCAGTGTTAGCCCAGAGGCAAGAAAACTCGGGTGCAGGGTCACTGCCTGCAACGTTTGGAAGGGATCCCGTGGAGGGGGTGGCTTACGTGCTCAAGGATCAATCATTTATTAAGCACTCGATACAGTGCATCATCAGATACAGCAGGCACTTCCCTACCTTTATCCCCTTTTGACATCCCGACAGCCCTTTGAGGCAGGACCATTTCCTGATTTGCCCACAGAGAGGAAAGTGAGGTTTTAGAGAGATGGACCAACTTGCTCGCTGAGGTCACACAGTGGGTAAGTGTCGAGCCGGGGTTTGAACTCGAGCATTTTGCAACACGAAGCCTGGGCTCCTGACTACCACCACCTCTGTATCTTTGATCCGGTCCACGGTACCCACCAGGTTCAACTCTGCCCTCGTACGGGGTGGGAGTGGGTGGGTTCCAAGCAGCTCTAGGTCCCAGGGCTCATGGGTCCCTTGTGCTGGATGAAGTCCCTTGTGCTGGAACCTCCTAACCTGGTGCCCAGCTCTCAATTCTGCCTCCTGCCAGGATCTCTGTGTCCTTATTGAGCCTGATCCCCGGGTCCTCAGGGCCTGGGACTTGAACTTCAACCCAAAGACTGGGCCCCTACTGCTCACTCTCTGACCTGGCCTCGATCTCTTCCTTCCTGGACACTAGGAGAGAGCTGTCCTCAAGTGCCCCACGGGGGCTCTGACCGCCTGCTGGACACCTGCCACCTCCCCCACGTCCCTAGGGAGTGTGCCCTCCCAAGCTCACAACTCCTTCACCTGACCCAACCCCCTTCCTTCCCCTGGCCACTGGATCTGTGCTCCCAGCCTTGGCTGTGTCCCAGGGGAGAGGCCTGGGGCTCAATCCTAACTAGGACACCGGCATGGCTCGTGAAATGCTTGCAGAATGAGTTCCACGGTGCTGGGCTGCTGGTGAGATTTGTGTTTGTGTTTGTATTTGTTTGTTTGTTTGTTTTTTAGCCTGCAGCTCTTGAGAGCTTGCTATTTGCCAGGTACTGAATTAATCATGTCAAGTGGATTCCCTCATGTCACCCTCAAGCAGCCCCGTGAGCTGTGACAAGACGCTGTGGTGATCACTGTTAATGCACTGGTCCTTCCCCAGGTCAGAGGCTCTGCTGATATGCCCAGAAACCCTGAGACCCCAGAATCAAGACAAGCAGGCTCCTCCTTGGCCAGAAGCCCCACCTCACTCCCTATCTCCCTGACCTGGGGCTCACTGCCCCTCCTGAGCTAGGACCAGACTCCAGGCACTATGGCTGGAAGGAGGTGACCCTGTCTCCTGCCCACAGCCTGGCTTTGTTCTCATACAGCTGCCTTTGTGCCTCTGCCTGCTTAGAGCCCTGCAGACACAGCCTCAGCTGGCCAAGACTAGGGGCCGCTCAGATTCTCACAGCCACTGACCCTGGGGTGTGACCCACTCAGCTACTATCTGCTGCTGAAGACACTTCCAAGAGCTCCAGATGGGAGGGCTGGACAGTCCCCTGCCCCAGGGAAGGTGCAGCAGACCTGGCGATGGTCCCAATCTTCCCTGAGGGTTGGGCAGCCTCACGCAGGGGCACCTGGGAGCCCCATATTTCCACTGCCCGGTCCCTCCCTGCACCCCTAGCTACTGAGCAACCTATCAGTCACTGTCTGGTCGGAAAGAGAACCACCCGATGCATTTTGAACAGAAAAACTTAATATAGGGAGGAGGTTACACAGAGGATAGAAGATCCAAGGAGCACCCCAGAGGTTAACAACAGCAAAAAAGACACTCCAGTCCTTTGGCTGGAGGGACGCAGGGAAGAGGCAGTGTTATTAGTGTCCGGTGTTGGAAGCTACTGACAGAAACGGGGAAGCATAGCCAGGTCTGTTCAACGAGACTTGAGGCCACGGGGAGAGAGGGGCTGTCCCGTAGGGGCTGGAACCATGGAGAAGACCAGCCACAAGGAGCGATGGAGAGAGAGAGGGAGAAATACCTTGGGTTCTCCCCACCTCGCCCCTGCCAGGAAAGCAGAGGGCGGGAGGCCTGGGAAATGTAGTTCCCCGCAGCACAGAGCAGAGCAGGGCCGAGGATGAAGGTGAGGGCGAGCAAGCCAACAGCCAACCTCTGGAGGTGCGAGCTGCCCAGAGGGGATGGCTGCGGCCCCAACACTCGCTCCGGCTTAAACTTCCCGCAGCCCAGGGCTGTCCCGAATCTGGGGCTACTGTTTAGAGCCCCCTTTCCACTCACAGGCTCCAAGGATGCCCCGTCCCCTGAGGACAGGCGGATGATGAGCCCAAGACGGGGAACCCAGAACCACCTGAGGTGTGCTAGAAGCACGGGGGCCGCCTGGGGCCTCGGTAGGGACCGGACAGCAGCAGCTGGTGCTCCTGAGCCCAGCCAGAAGTCAGAGCCCGGGAGGACAAACCTTTGCTCCCTAATCTGCTACGGGAGCCCCAGCAAGCTCTGGTTCCAGGGAATACGCCGAGAAGACGCCCCCGGGTGCAGAAGGCCCCAAGCCTGTGACCGGAGTTGCTGCTCCGGCAGAATCAGGATGCTGATTGCTGCCTGGGTGCCTGTCCCACTTGTCCGGGCGCAGGACAGCAGAAAGGATATCGTTGGAGAGAAGCAGCAGAATCCGGGCCACTGGTGCCCTCGAGCGTGGCCCTGGACGGGAAACTTGCCCACCCTGGCCACACCACAGAGGGCAGAAGAGGGAAGATTCCAGGGATGCCTTTGGGGCGTGACGGCAGCCTCTGAGGGAAGGGCTGTGTCCAACTACAGCCAGGCTCTCAGGAGCCAGGATCAGGAGCTTCCTCCCCGTAGGAAAGTAGCAGGCCTCATCACCCTCCCACGTACAAGGGAGAAAGACAGGCTCTATGAACCTGTCCCCCCATGTCATGCTGTCTCTGCTGAGGTCCCCTTAATGATGATAACTGTGTTTTTTGAGCACTAATGTGCTGGATGCCGGGCTAAGTGGTGTGATAGCAGTATCTCATTTAATCCGTAAAAGAATTTTGCGGGAGGGGTGCCTGGCCCCCTCAGTCGGTTTAAGCATCTGACTCTCGGTTTTCACTCAGGTCATGATCTCACCGTTTCGTGATTCCAAGCCCCGAGCTGGGCTCTGTGCTGGCAGCGTGGGGCCTGCTTGGCATTCTCGGTCTCCCTCTCTCTCTCTCTCTCTCTGCCCCTCTCCCAGTGGCACTGTCTTTCTCTCTCTTCCTCAAATAAATAAATAAACTTAAAAGAAATCTGTGGGATAGGTACCGTGGAGATCCTCATGGGTGGGTCAGAAAATATGGGACACCATCCAGTAAGTTTGAAGATGGCAATAGTAACAGGAGTATGAAAGGAATCCGCGCTCCCAGAGATCCAAGGAAGGGGGATTAATGTCTGGGTAAAGTGGGGACACATGAAGGCACTTCAGAGGAACTATAAAGAAATGACACTCATTCTCCAGAAGAGACTCTCCACCCACACTCAGGCAGAAGATGCAAAGCGGGGCTTGTTGTGGCCCATACAATCTCCACACGGATTTCACACACAAAAAATAAAAACAGACATAACCCTGGTTTCTGGCTTCTCTTGAAGAATCAGAATGTCTGGCATCGCTGGGCCCTCATTCTGTGGAACACTGGTTGCAGCCGAGAAGCTGCCAGCAAATCTGGACCGTGGGGGAGTGCTCTGGTCCAACACAGTCCCCACCACTCCCTAAGCTCTCACCCGGTCCTTCCTCTCAACTGCGCCATCTGCCCAGCCCGAGGGCATTTCGGGAGGACCCGCAGCGGACGGGTAGAGCCCTGCTGCCACCTGGTGGCCAGAGCTCACCATTTCCTTCAGGGCACAGCAGTGAGGCTCCTGGATGTGTGACCCATGAGCCGTCACACTGACTGTTCCATTTACTACTCCCACCCACCACCCTGTGAGACCAGGAGTTGGGCCCATTTTACAGATGAGAAGACAGAAAAGACAAGTTCAGAAATTATGATAAGAACACATGAGGGGCGCCTGGCCGGCTCAGTCGGTTGAGCGTCCAACTTCCGCTCAGGTCATGATCTCACGGTTTGTGGGTTCAAGTCCCATGTCAGGCTTTGCGTTGACAGCGTGGAGCCCGCTTCGGATTCTGTCTCCTCTGCGCCTCCCCCACTCTCTCTGTCTCTCTCTCTCTCAAAAATAAATGTTTAAAAATTAAAAAACAAACAAACAAAAACAGACAAGCAAGGTGAGATGAATGGACTGTTCGGGTTACCTGCTCTTCCTGATTGATGTTGCCAAAGTGGAATCCAATTTTTTCCGTAACCCCGGTCCAGGGTACTTTAGGCTCTGCCCTGTCATGACAGGCCCTACAGTGACCTCCATGCTGGAAGCTAGGTCCCGGTGGAGGGAGCCAGGGACTCCTTGGGATAAACCAGGACTCAACAATGAGTACTTTTGGGGCTGAGTGGAGAGGACAGGGCAGGCTGGGGGGCCTCACCAAATTTCTTCACATGCAGAAACCATGATTAAGTGCACTTGCTACTTGCCTGTGGTCAAGGAGACCTTGAACTCAGGAGTCCTGAGGCCGAGCAAAAGGGAAAGAGAGGCCTTCTCAGGCCCAGGAGCTTTTCACACCACCACGCTAGCTCCCCAGGCCTGAGAGGGCCTCTCTTTCCCTTTCGCGTCCCCCAATCCCACTTATCCCACAGAGCCCGGCCCCTGCCCTGCATCCTCCAGGAAGCCTCCCTGGGCACCTCAGCCCCTCACTCCCCCAGAACTCCCTCCTATCTGAGCACCTGCAAGCCTGGTCCATAGGACCCCTCTGACGGCATCCTGCCCTGTGGTACCAGGTAACAGCCTGATGCCTGTACGTCCTGCTTCTCCAGCTGGCCGGGAGATCGAGTCCCTGGAGGCAGGGCCTCCCAGCCCCTCTGGGATGTTTATGTAAGCAGTACGCATGGAAAATCTATTACTTGAGCAGTGTGACGGGACCTTGGGGAAATTCCAGAATGCACTAGAGCTTGTATCCTTAAATACAACCCTGGGTATGTCACTCCTCTACTTCAATCCCTTCGGTGGCTCCCCATTGCCTTCAGAACACAGCCCAGAGCTCCTTCTCACGCTGCCCTCTCTCAGCCGTCTCCCACGACACCTACCACGCCTCCACACACGCTGTGTCCTAGCTCTACAGCCTTTCAGGTCCCCGATGAAACGTGCTCATGCTTGCCCCTGGGCCTTGGCATGTGCCCTCCCTCCCACCTTCACCCAAGTTACCCATCAAGCCTCAGCTCGGACAGCGGGGGTGACCCCTCCGCTGGCACTTGCTACTGCCCCACCTGAACACTTACACTGCACGGTAACTGACTACTGATTTGTCTGTCTCCCTCCCCAGACCGTGGGCTTCGGGAGGACAGGGCCCCCATCCGTCTGACTTCTCGCCGGATCCCAGCAGCTGAGGCCAGCTCCTGGAGGCACCAAGGGGTGGGTGTTAGACACTCATTAAACGAACCCAGGAGCAGATGAGGCGCCATTTTTATGAACAGCAGGTATCCAGTGAGCACAGGTCACACTGTGGCATCCGACTATCCAATGGGTAGAGTCCCACAAACCCCAGAGACATTTTCATCGGTGAAGTCCTTTATTCTCAGCAGGTCACATCACTGATTCACCAAGCCAGACCTCCATATCGTACGCGAGAATTCATTCATCTTCCCTTGACATTGTAATCTTATCCTCATGTTCAAAACTGGGTTTGGGCCCAAAAGGTTAAGGAGGATCTACTCTGTCGCAGGGAGCAAGGGCTACCCTCGTGAATCAGTCTTGTTTGGTTCACAGGCAAGTAACCTTAGCAAGTTTAATAGGTGAGAGCCCACCATGAAATAAATAAGACACAGTGTAATGGATCTAGGCATTTGGGGGGGGAAAGGCACATTACCCAGAGTCCCCTGGAGAAAGCTCAGGCCGTTCTCTCTCTCTCTCGACATGCAATTTCTTACCTGTCAGTGACTTTTAATCTCATCCTCTTATCTACAAGACACCACAACCCATGTGCTACTGAACACATTTTCATTTTCCCCTCGCGAGATAGATTTGGTTCCAAGTGTATTTCAGGTTTCTCCCTTACGCCTCCAAGAACATCCACTTTTGTTCAGGTCCCTGTTAATGGCACTTAATAAATATACATTCTGGGACCCGACAGAACAGGCTGTCCTATTTCAAGCCACCTCTACAGCCGCCCATTCCAAACATCTGAGCTAGGACAAAGCTCTGATGGGGTACATCCTAGCTTATAGCCTGTGGCCACTTCTGACAGCACACCCCTCTCGTCCACCCCTGAGTGTCTCGTCCAGCTCCGATGGCACACCAGAAGCACCTCGGGAGCTTTCTGAGTTCCTGAGGCCCTGGCCACATCCCAGATGAATTCCATTAGAATCTCTGGGTGGGATCCTGGCATCAGTCACAGCTGAAAGTTGCCCAGGGACCACAGCAAGTAGCCAAGTTGAGAAGCCCTGAGCTAGGATTCCAGCCCACGGCAGATTCTCGGTAGTGAGGAACACACAAATGCATTTTCTATTTTATTATCTGCTCCCCTAGGCTTCCTGTTGGTACTAGAAACCTGAGCAGGAAAGAGAAAGGAAAATGAGCCGAGAGCATCTTACAGAGTGGATTTCGTGCTGGGAAAGGGCCAGCGGGGACTGAGTTTCTCTTGCATTATGCATCTTCTGCTTTCACAAGCTGAGGGGTGAGGTGCAGACTCTCACACAGGCATGCATATTTCTCAAATGCCCTCCCCAAACCAGAGCTAACAGCGTTAGGCCCTACAGTTATAATAACATGGAGATGTTCTTGGAAATAAGCCAAAACTGCCACCAGTTTTTACACACATTCTAACTTGGGTTCGTTCCAAAATTGATCATTTGCATTAAAGATCACGCTGGACCATCTCCTTCTTTGGACCTTGAGATTTATCTTAGCCAAAGTGACAACCCAGAGATGATGATTCAACAGTGGCTGCACCCCAAATTGCCCCAGTGGGCCAGTCTTCCTTGAACAGGAACTGTTTTTCAATTTCCAGGTTCAAGAAAGGGTTGACAATGGGTTTGATCTCACCAAGTTCAAGAGACTGACTGGCTGCCTAGAATGCAGTGTTGAGAAGGATCCTGAAGTAGACCCTGGGTTTATGGAAAAGGCCGCCACATTGATTGACAATGTCTGGCCCGGGCCCAGGGAATGGGGAGCGGAACGCTCCTAGCTGCAGCTGGGTCAGGTGATGCTGGGCACATCCTGCTACCAAAGGCAATTTACATTTATACCACACTTCGCAATTTACAAGCAGCTTCCCAACCTTAGCCTCAGCTCATTCTCACCACAACCCTGTGAGTTGGATCTTCGTGGCGGGGAGGGAAAAACAGGTTGTGTCCTGTGTCTAAGGCTCCACGGCCAACTGACTTCACATTCACTGCTGCCTCCAGGCCCTGAAACCACCAGGGATTCCCCCTGGCTCCCAACTTCCAGAAACTGGAAACCAAGCCATGCCTAAGCTCCCCCACCCACCAGGCTTTTGACCACTTGCTACATAGAGTTGCCTCTGCCATTTGCATAGCCTTTTGCTCCCTAATCCAGCGAACACAAGGCAGTGTGCAACAGTCTCACAGGCCCCACCTAACACGCTTTCAAAGTCCCTCCCTTCCCCGGAACAGCCTCTCAATTTGCCTAAACACATTCCAGAACTGTGACGTGGCCACGCCCATTCCCAGGCCAGGCCAACGGTCTCCTGAGAACCTTCCCACGGGCCCCACACGGCCTGGCTTCCCTGCTCGAGAGGGCTCCCAGGGGTTCGATGCCCAGGATAGCTCAGCTCCCAGCGTGGAGAAATAAAAGACGACCGGTCAGCTGTGGTGTCTCCTGATGCCACATGAAGGAAGCGAACCGTCAGGGCAGGTCGTCCTGGACCTCTCCAGTGTGTCCCCGTAACCCCATCGCACGCAGGTACCCTTCACCTGGGTGACCCACTCCCATGGGCAGGGCTGGATGAAAGCACAGGTAAGATTGGCCATAAGCTACAGCAAGTCCTTATCAATCTGACCTGCCATCCAGGCTGTTGTGACTTCAGATGGGAACCACCTTCTTTGCAGGCATAACAGTGGTTCTGCCTGGAGCCTTCCAAGCTCACCCAAGCCAAGCCGGGTCCTCTGCAAGGTCCACCCACCTCTCTGGCTGCCCTTCACCCAACCTTGGCCTGATCCCCCCCTTCCAGCCCCACCTTCTCTTGGCTTCTGTTCCTTCGCAGGATCACGGCATCTAAGCCTCCCCATCCCTTGGCAACACGGGCTCCAAGGAGGGCACCCTAAGAGGGCAGACTCCAGCCCCACGGAGCTGGGCTTGGGGCCCGGGCCAGGAAGCTGGAAGGCACATATCCTCTCTGCCCGTTCACTTCCACGAGGCTCCATTCTGGGTTCCCCTTCTTATCCTGGGCCTCCAGGACAGTCACCAGCTGGCCTGCCTGCAGACTCACTTCATGGCTGCTTCTGGCCACGAAGGGGTACGCTGCCACCACCTGAAACACATGGAAAGTGACACAGAAATGGTCGGGGGGTGGGGGGAGGGGAGGAGACAGACAGACTCCACCCAGAGAGGCTGTTCGTCCTGCTCCCTCCCACCCGACTCAGTCCCCACTGCTGGGCTGTCACCACCTCCCAAGGACATCCTGTGTGCTACAGATGAAGGCTACCTCTGCTACTTCCGCCACCAATACCCACTATGTGGCAGGTTCCGTCCCAGCACTTTACCTCGTGTTGATGCTCACAATTATATAATCCCAGTTGGCCCATTTTTCAGATACGGCAGTTGAGACTCCGAGGGGTCAAACAACTTATTCAGAAATCACATGGCAATGAAGCCAGGCCTGTCTGGCCTCAGCCCACTGCTGCCATCTCACTGACTAGAGGGCATGGCCTTCTCTGCCTCATCACCTCCCCCCCACCCCACCCTGTCTAAAGGTGTCATTTGCTCAGGCCCATTTCCCAGCTTGGAGTACAGAAAAGAGGTTGGGTGACTTGGTCATGTTTTCGGGAAAAGCACTGAGCTGGAGGAAAAACTGGAGGGAAGGGCATTTATCAGGCAAATATTTCACCTCCCTGGCCTCAGTTTCATCATCTGCAAAATGGACGTGATATTATCCTCCCCGCCTGGTGGCTGTGGGAATTTAATGAATGATGAAGGCCCGTGCCTGGTACACAGTAAGGGCTCAGTAAATGCAGGCTGCTCTGATTATTTTTACCGTTCCTACTGTTACTGTGGCCAAGCCTCAGAACAATCAGGAGCAAGGGAAGACTGGGAGGACCCCACATGTGTGGACCCATGAACAGGGAGGCAGCTGATGTGTCTGGGAAGATGGACCCAGAGACACTGCCCACCCTGGGTGGAGCAGGGACTCAACTGGGGGGCCAGGCCCTCTCGTGAGATACTCGTGGGTCCTTTGCTGATAGGTGGGAACGTCCTGCAGGAGGCAGGCTTGATGCACTAATTCTGGCTGGTGCTCCAGGCACTGGCCCTTGGAGCCTTCCCAGGGACGCGCCACAAGCCGCAAACGTCAGATTCCACAGGCTTCCGTGCAGCCCCCACACGGCCCACTTCAGGCTTGTCTCTGGTCCGAGACACCCCCTGGCTATTCACTGCAAGCCTCTGGGTCCCCACCCCTTGTCCCCCCAGGCCCTTTCTGCTGCTCAGCTGTCACCTGTGAAGCTCCTCCTTTCTAACTGGGAGCGTGGCCTCCCTTTACTGAGGTTCACATATGCCCTCCCGGCTTTCCTATCCCATCCAGCCCTCACGGCGACCCCACTGAGCTGCTCTCCCTCCAGAACTCTGTCCCAGCAAAGTCAAACCCTTCCATGGCTTCCCATCACTGTCTTGTGTTTTGAGATATAAGTCAAATACCGTGACAGTCATCTTTCTAAAGCGTACAATGCAATCGTTCTTAATATGTTCAGAGGCTGAGCAACCCTCACTACTGATTCCAGAACATTTTCATCACCTCAAAAAGAAACCCCATACCAGACAGCAGCACGTCCCATCCCCCAACCGCAGCCCCTGCCAGCCGCTGATCCACTTTGTGTCTCTGCATTTGCCGGTTCTGGACTTTTCATATAAGCGGAATCACACAGCATGTGGTCTCTCGTATCACACTGAATGTGGTGGCAGGTATTGGCACCTCCTTTTTTATGGCTGAGTAATAATTAACTGGACGGATATGCCATATTGTGTTTACCCATTCATCTACTGGTGGACATTTCACTTGTTTCTAATTTTTGGCAGTTATGGATAGTGCTGCAGTGAACGTGCATGTACGTTTCCCATTGCTTTTAAGTAAAGGCTGACACCCTCACCAAGACCACCAGGCCCTGCTGGCCTGGCCCTGCCCACCTCTCTAGCAGCGCCTCACCCCTGCCCTCCTCTTTCCGGACCACACCTGCTTTAGTCAGTTCCTCATGAGCCCCTGTCTGGGCCTCTGCATTCCTGGAGCACGCTTTCTGGGGAGCTCTTCCCCTCCACATCCCAGCACACCCCCTTCAGCCAATCAGTCCCCGCTCACCCTTCAAGTCTGAGAAAAAGCATCATTTTTCTGAGAAAAGCCTTTCCTGAACCTCTCCCATACCTGGGGCCCTGGCATGTATCACTGCTTTAACTTCACAATTATCCACATGATTATTTTATTACTTGCTCAGATTATAAATCTGAGGAAGGCAAGGACCAGGATTTACTTGTGCTCATTATTAGGTCTCTCCTCTAGCACACTGCCTGGCAAATATTGAATGAATGAATGAAAGAACAAATGAATGAATCCCACTTGTCCTGCTGATAGGGAGCAAGGGGTTGCTGATGTGGCAGGGATGGGGGTTTCCTTCTTCCAGGTCCATTCCTGACCAGGACACCGGTGTGGCCACTGACCAAGGCCCTGGCCTCATGGGACGGTAGCCTCTTGGAACAGGAGGAAAATGAAAGCCCCACTCCAGGTGGCCATGCAGAGACAGATCCCACCCCTCTCCCAGACTCACCTGGGTCACTGTTGGGACGGAGGGGACTGGGGCTGGGCTGGGCTCTGGTGTAAGATGATGGGAGTCCTTGGGAGGCTGCACCTGCTCTTTGACCTCCTCCTGACCGGGGATGACACGGTACAGCTCCAGCTTCCCAGCTGGCACGTACCCTCGATGCCCTACAGGACATGCAGAATGTTATCAGGCTGCGGACCGCCCTCCCCACCCTTCAGGGGTAGAGGAAGTTACCACCATTTCACGGAAGTGAATACCTCCGACACAGCTCTCCAGCCCTAAAGAGGACCTGAAAAGGTCATGGCAGGAACCTCACAAAGCCATCCCCAACCCACTCCCACTCACTGTTTCCAGCCTCTACTTGCACACCCTCACTGACAGGGAGCTCATTCCCTACTGAGGCAGCCTACTCTGTTTTGAACAGCTTTGACAGAGATTAAAAAGTTCTTCCTGGGGCTGGTATGAAAACTGCTTTTCCGGTGCTGGGCCCACGGGTCCCCTCCGCCTCTAGCAGAGGCCCAGAGCAGGGCTGCTTCCTCACCCCAGGACGGCCTTTTCCAGGAGGCAGAAACTGCCTTTCCCTTCTCCAAGTGCCCCCAGTTCCTGCTCAGGAACAACTACTCCAGTGCCATTCCCGCTGCTATGGCTGTGCATGGTCAGCATTTCCCAAGGGCCCACGGGGTGCCAGAACTGGCATTCGATTGTCTAGCTTTCACATCCACCCTCCGGGTCAGTACTCTTGTCTCCATCTGATGGCTGAGCCAACACAGCTTAAGAGGCTCCGTAACTTCTCTGGGGTCACGCAGTTAGTAGAGTGGCAGGCTTGGGATCCCGGCTCCGTCCTCTTGACCCCAGGGGCCAGCTTGAACACCCAGGCGGCTGGGTCATGAAGAGTGCCCTTTCACGATTTCCGCTCGATTGTATCGTTTTCTTAAGTTTTTGATAGGCTCACTTTTTAAACCTTAGACCTGTTCTATCAATAATTTGAAGAAAATATCGGCTTCTGTACTGGTTCTAGTTTTTCTCAAACGCAGAAAAACATTTCAGTAACAATTACAATAAACAGTCTGAAGGGGAAAAGCTGTCTGTGGATCCCCACCGGGTCCTGTGTAACCCTCACCTCGTGGGTCACGTGCCCCTTTTTGGAAGACATTTCAGGCCATCCTGTCCTGGGTTCAAAGTGCCCCTCGCCTCCTGCCCAGTTACACTGGGGTGCCCAGACCTGAGCAGCACACCCGAGGGCGGGACCAGTGCACAGGAGACAGGACAACATCTCCCTCATTCTGGATGTCAGATGTCTCCCATGTGGCTGGGATCCAAGCGTCCCGTCTGCGAATCTACATCTTTCAGAGAGAGGCTGGAGTTCTCTCCATACATCTCTGTCTACCCCGGTGGTCTGTGAAGTCCCCAGGCAGGGTCCTTGTCTTCTCTGCACAGCGCTCAGCACACAGTAGGTGCTTGATAACGGACGCAGCAACATGAGACTGCCTTCCTCTTGTTGGCATGTCACCTACCATACCAGCTGGCTGTGCCCCAAGCCCTGCATTTTCCCCTGTGCCAATCCCCATCCTGGGTTTGCACAACCAGGCTCTGGCCCACACTAGTGCCCGGATCTCCCCGCTGGTTCCTGTTGGGTGGTTTTCCCAGAGGAAGGGGAAGAGCCCACGAAGTCCCACGTACCCCCAGTGTCCACCAGCCAGCGGCTGCTGTTGCCTTTGGTGTCCTTGTTTTGAAGGAGAGCCACAATCTGGCCCCGCAGCAGCGTCAGGTCCAGAGTCCCAGCCCCACTGATGTTGCTTGTCACCTGGTACAGCTTCTCCGGGCCATATCTGCTTAGCAGCGCCTGCACCTGGCGTTCAGCCCCTGGAAGGAGCGGCTAGGGGGAGGGAGGGAGGGACAGACAGAGACACAGGGGCCAGAGTTGGCGTGTCAAAGCCGGTGCGGTGTTTGCCCACGTGCCGACGGCCAGGGGACCTGGGCTGATCCAACCTCTGCTGCCGACAGGCATCCCAGCCGGGCAACAGTCTCTTTGCCAACAGATGGCTGGACCACAGGAAGAACATACACTCTTAGCAGCTGAAGGGATCTCAGAAAAAACAAAACAAAACAAAACAAAAAACCCTCTAATTTAACCCCTAAAACCCCTCTAGGTCTACACTTCTGGGATTTTCTAAAATCCTAATTCGGGTTCTGAAATTTCTCAGTTACAGCACTCTAGGACTGGGCCCTACACTCTGGCCCCAGCCTCAAGCTGAATCATCCCACAGGAAAAAGCCCGGCAGGGCTCTTAGCAGGGCTGTGAGCTTCCCACGGCCACCTGGCCTTCCTCGTGTGGCTGCTGTGACAGCCAGCACAGGGTGACACGCACAGACCCTCCCTCATGTGCGAAGGAAGGGAGTGCTATCTTTTATTCCACAAGTGTTCATTGAGCACCTACTGTTTCCAAGGCCCAGGAAGCCTTGTGAATGGGGTAGTGGGAACACAGAAGACAGCTCTGCCCTGATGCGAACTGCCACCCAGCTGGGAAGAATGACTCAGTGGCACTGTCCGCCCATCCAACGGCCTCCTGGCATTGCCTTTGTTTTCTTGCTCATGGTTTCCAGAAGTATCAGCAAGAAGGGACTCGGGGACGACTGTCCCCTTTTTGAAAAACAAAGGAGAAGTTTAAGGTGTTCAATATAGGTCTACCATATACTCTCTGACTATGTATCATATTCTATATGGTTATTTCTGGGAGAGGAGGTGTTGGTGTAGGGAAAACACGCAGAGGTGCCCTTCAGGGGCATTGGGCACAGACTCTGCCATTAGCCCTACTCCAGAGGGTTCGTTAGTCAGGATCGAGAACCAGGAGGACCTGGTGTTTCTAAATAGGCCCTTAAATGGAAGTGGAGACAGGGTGGCTTTCCCCGCCGCGCCCCCCCCACCCCCACCCCAGAATGCTGGTATTAACCCGAGTATAAAAGCCAGTAGTGTAGAAACATTTGCCTCCTTTCTCAAGTCTGAGAGAGGCCCTAGGAAGAGAACAGCAGTATTCCCTGGAGGAGGCGAGGGGAGCCAGGGAAAAATATCACCAGGAGTGATGGGACAGAAGCACTCCTGGGTGACCACCTTGCTTCTGTGGGTTCTGCACCCTCAGGCAGAGAAGTCTGGAATGCATAGGGGGAGTGTGGGCGGTGGGGCAGAAACAAAGGTGGAAAAGAAGGGGCTTCCCTTCTCTTCTACTGACTTGCAACACATACTGGGGTTATGATGTTCCCATTCGTTTTCTCTTTTTTGTTTCTCTGTGTCTTCTTTCTACAATCAGCTTGGGATGCTTTTCCGATAACAACGTTATTGTGTCTTAAGCAGAAAGAGAGAGGAGGCTCCCACGCCCCGGGACCCATACGAGTGCCTGCTCTGTGATTTTCTGCACCTTCCTCTCCCCGAATAGCAGGGCCCCTGCCACACCCCCCTTGAGACCTCTGCTGGGGCAGTGTCAGCGTAGGGGAGGAAGTGGGGACGGCTGTGGCCCAATCAGGAGTCAGCACCCCTCGGAACGGCCATGCATCTCTGATGGTCTTTGACCTTCTCTGCACTCCAGCCACGTGCCCGGGACACCTGTATGGGTGTGCTCTGCTGGGCTCCTTTACTTGTCCCTCTGTGTCCCCTTCTCCCTTCTGGGGAATCCTGGTACTGTCTCCTGACCCTTAATTTCGCAATTCCACGTACGACTGAGCACTCAGTTTCAATTTCCTCAAATCCAGGCCCGTCCTCCTCTGGGGACTCTTTCTCCTTTAGCTACTTCAGCTCTGTTTACAAAACAGACTACCTAGGGGCACCCGGATGGCTTAGTCGGTTAAGCATCTGACTTTGGCTCAGGTCATGATCTCATGGTTTGTGAGTCCGAGCCCCTCGTCGGGCTCTGTGCTGACAGCTCAGAGCACGGAGCCTGCTTCCGATTCTGTCTCTGTCTCTCTGCCCCTCCCCTACTCGCTCTCTGTCTCTCTCTCTTTCTCAAGTATAAAACATAAAAAAAAATTTTTTTTTAAACAAAATAGATTATCTGTGTATCTCCTTCAAGTGGACTGGAAGGTACCCTTTCCTTATATTTTAGAGAAAAATATTTTACAAAAAAAAAAAAAAAAAAAAAAAGCTGCACCCCACTGGCAGGTGAAGGACCGAACGGTCTACGGGACAAGGAGGGACACTTACCTGTATGGTGGGAGGTGGCAGCACTTTCTCAAAGTTCTCTTGAAAGGAGCGAAGCTGGTGACCAGTCTGGCCCAGCACATCCTCCACCAGCTTCCTGAAGGCTGGCTCGGAGAGGTGGTGGTGAGGCAGCTGGGTGGGGCAGACACTGTCATCAGAGCACGCTCTGGAGAAAGGGGACAGAAGGACTCTGGCAGCCTACACTCCAGCCCCGATGTGTTACGATGGGTCTTTCTATCTTTGTCGGCTGCCATTTTTGCCTGCCTTCAAGAAAGCATCCCTCTGGGAGGGTCTCGCGGGATTGCCCACCGTGGTACTGCAGCCACACGGCTGGCAGGCACGGCCACCCTTCTCCCATCCACCGTGATCAGCCCACGGACTAGACAAGCAGCCCACGCAAGGCTCAGAGGAGTCCTCCCGCAGATTTAGTATGTGAAGGCTGAGAACGACAGAATAACGTTTCCCCTAGCTTCTGAGATGTGAAGCTGTCTCTCCCACCATGCAGAAAAAGGGTCTGCCTGAGAATGAAGCCAACCCGGAGAGGGACACAGAGCCAGGAGGGGGAGCGAGAGTCAGAGCCCCGACAACACTATCTGTACTGAATGCAGCCTGCCCGGGGCTCATCCCCTCTGGCACCTCCCAGTTATGCAAGTCACGACGCTGTTCTTTAGGCCTAAACTGGGTTGGAGCCCAAGGAGTTCTGAGTAATGCTCCACGCTGACCCCCTGGCCCTGCTAGCCATCTCCAGCATTCTCACCACACGACCTAGGAATGAGTTAGACCCCACAGCTAACAGAGACATGTCCTCTCTCTGCTTGTCACCAAACTCACTGCTCTTGGCTCTGACTTAGAGCCCTTCCCCTGCCCCCCAGGATGCAGACAGACTGAGGCTCCACCGTGCAGGCCTTTCTTGGGCTCCACAGGACCGGTCCAGGGGGAGGGGCCATGGGCCACAGACAGGAAGCAGGCACCAATCACTGACAGGCCCAACCAGGAAATGTCCCCTTTCAGCTTTTATAAAGCTGACCTTCCCGCTCTTGGCACCCTGTAATACTCCCCAGCCCCACACATCCCGGTCTGAACACCAGGGGCCTGGCAGCCTTGGAGGGAAAACTAGAGGGCGGGAAGAGAGTGACAAGATCATCTAATCAGATTTACCCTCTGCCTTCAGGAAAGAGAAATGCTTCTTTTTGCAGATGGTTCAGGCTTAATTAAATTCAAAAAGAGTGTCTGATAGAACTCTGTATTAAATGCTTGGAAGGCCAAAAAGAATAAAGCCTACAGTCCCAGCCCTCCTCAATAAGGGGAAACAGCTTCATCCAGCAGCCCAGCAGAAGGCAGGCTCTGCTAAGTGCTTCACAGAGCACATCCGAAGGGCTGGTGGAGGGCAGAGGACGGTGAGATGGGCTCTCCCAGCCGGGAGAGGGGATTCGGAGGGCTTCATGGAGAGACTTGTTCATCCTTCACATGTTTGGGGAGTTCCCACCATACGCCAGGCACTGTGGAAGGCATGGGGGACGATGGGGTAGGGGTGTTCCAGGCCAAGGAAGGAGTCGGTGCGAAGGGCCGTGGTCACACTCAGAAGAGGTGTGCTGGAAGGGGCTGCAGGGGTGCAGTGAGGCACAGAGCCTCCACGGAGGTGGAGCATGTGTGATTTAGAGGAAATCTCATGCAACAAAATGCATGGGGGTTTGCATCCTGTTATCAGCGGGGTGGCCTTGGGCAAGCCGTTTAACCCCTCCGTGCCAGGGGCTTCCTTTTGGAATGAGGACAATAACACCACCTACTCTACAGGGCCACTGTGAGGATTAGGTGAGACAATACACGGAAGGTACTCACTAAGTGCTCACGAGGAGGCGGCTGCTAGAAGGATAGTAGCAGCAGAAGGAGGCTTGGGACATTCACTCCTGATTGTGTAGAAGGGTCCTGGCCTCTTTCACCAAAGTCTAATACACCCCAAGGCCTGGCCCCAAGGTCTGCTATTTTCCCAGCAGAGCCTCTTCCGCTTCTGAATCCCAGAGCCCAGGAATGGCCTGAAGTCCCAGTTCTACCCTTGTTTACATGATCTGATTCCATTAATGGAAGGAGAACCGGCATCAGAGAGATCCAGAAGGTCCCCGTGGGCTCCTCCCAAGCACCTGATGGCCTGTTTGGAAGGCCCCATCTCATTCCATCCCAGCCCCCGCAAACAGCTGACTGAAGGGGCCAAGAGGCCTTGCCTGGCTATCCTACAGAGGCCTTACCTGGGCCAAGCTGCCCTCTGCCCTCTGCAGCACTTGCTTTGCAAGGTCCCTCTGGAGGTCCACGAACGTGTGCAAGATCTGGCCCAGCCACCGCATGGCCAGCTGGTTAAGCTGGGGGAGTTCAGCCACCAACAGGGAGTTGAGGGCCTGGTACGTGTGCCTGGCCTCCTGCTCCTCGTACGTCACGCTGCCCACCTCCAACAGCTTCTCTTCCACCCTCTCGAAGTCCAGTAGTTTGTCCAGACGCTTCTTGACCAGGTTCTGAGGGCCACTCAGGGCTTTAGCGAGGCTGCACAATGGCTGCCATACCAGGCCTTCCAGCCGCTGCTTCTGTGGGGAGAGGTGAGCTGGGGGCTGGGCAAGGAAGTGGCAGAGGACAGGCACCTGGGAGAAGGGGTTTTGGAGGCAGGTAGGACTGGGCTCTAGTCCCGCCCCCACAGACTAGCCATGACCTCTTGCGTGTTATGTAACCTTCCTGGGCCTCCACGTGCCCATCTGAAAAACGGGGACGGTGCACATATGAGCTTAGCAGAGTGCCTGGCGCTTCCCAGCATCTGTGCACAGGTCTGAAAAGATCTTGTATAGAGTGGTGATCGCAAACACAATCTTTGGGGGCTCAGATCCCAACTTGCCATTGACCATCTGAGTCACTTCGGGAAGTCACTTTCTCTGAGCCTCCAGCTCTCATCTGCAGAATGGGGCTCTTAATAGCATCGACCCCGTGAGCCACATTGTGAAGATTAAATGCGATGAAGACTGTAAAGGGCTCAGCAGCTTATGTGCCTGGCAGACAGCAAGGCACAACAAACATTAGCGGGGGCTATTTTTATCAGTAAAATGCATTAATAATAATCCCTGCCCTGCTGACAACTCTGGGCGGTTGCGGATGTGACAATCGTGTAAAGGTCCTGACTTCTAAATATTCTTCTTTTTCTTCTTCTTTTTTTTTTTTTTTTTTTTTTTTTTAAGTAATCTCTACACCCAACGTGGAGCTCGAACTCCCAACCGCGAGATCAAGAGCTGCATGTTCTACCGATGGAGCCTGCGAAGCGCCCCCTAAATATCGTTCCTAATAGGCTCTGCCGCCTGCCTGAAAAGCAAGGGGAAAGGAGAGGCTGCACTCACAAAGTCTGGGAAGGCCTGGAGCTGGAGGTCTCCCATCAGGCTGCAGTACTGCACCACCGGCCCCCCAGGGATGTCCAGCTCGGATTCCTGCGGCCTGAAGCGGAGGAAAGCCTGGACCCCGAGCAAAGGAGAGACAGTCAGTCATGGCCCATCACAGCCATCTCACGCCTGTATCCCCACCCCCCAACTCTACCCTCAAAGAGACTGTCCAGGCTCTCTGCACACCCACCGTGACAGGGAAGCACACAGCCTAGTCAATCCTTGCACAACTTGGGTGATTAGAAAGTTCTTCCTTGGACTGAACCAACATCTCTCTCCCTATTCCAGCGCTTTCCAAACTTCATGCCTTTGCCGATCACCTTTGTGGTTTTACTGCCATGTGCATGTTCCACGCATTCTATTAACACTTGAAATCAACTAACCATGCCTATTTGTATCAAAGTATTTAAAAAAAAAACAACCCACTGATGACACTACCATAAGAGGAAAACCAGCCATCACTGCCATAAATAGGCATGTAAGAGTAATTGCAATAAAAACAACGTCGTTAAGTTCTGTCTGGACATCGTTGCCTACAGAAGGCTCCCAGCCGGAGATTTGCCCTGCCCATCTTTGTTTGTTTTTTTTTAATGTTTATTTCTGAGAGAGACAGAGACAGAGCTTGAGCCGGGAAGGGGCAGAGAGAGAGGGAGACACAGAATCGGAAGCAGGCTCCAGGCTCCGAGCTTTCAGCACAGAGCCCGACGCAGGGCTCAAACTCACAGACTGTAAGATCATGACCTGAGCCGAAGTCGGACGCCCAACCGACTGAGCCACCCAGGCGCCCCTCGCTCTGCCTGTGTTAAAGACACACAGGCAAAAGAAGGTTCTCCTGGACTGGGGATGACAAGAGGGAGTTGCGTGCTTGTTATGGGATTGCATGTCAACGCTGTGTCTGTCACATAAGCCTGAGTCTGGGGAAATGCAGCTGAATGCTTCCAAGTATCTGTCCTACCTGCAGAGCCACATGTGTCTCTCATATGCCTCTCGTTTCTCTCTCATGGCCTCTCCATCCTTTTTCTTGAGAGCCTTCCGCACCCAGCTCATTGTACTGTGACAGGATCCTGCTGCCGGATCCTTCCGCCGGGGGGCCCGGGATGGAGCAGGAATGAGCAGGGGGATCTGCCCCACACAGAGGGAACTGTGGCCTCCCTCATTTTACACACTTCCCGTAAGGCCACCCCAAACCCCACTGTACGAAGAGCCTGTGATCATCTGACCAGACTGCTTTGCACCAATGGACATGACTGAGAGCGAAACCACAGGAAAGGGACAGAGTGGATGGAATGAGTCAGCATCAATAACAAAAGTGAAGGACTCTTTGGGCACGAGGCAAATGATGTGTCGGAAGGCATGCAAACTGGGGTTCCTGCAGGCTGAATTCAGCCTCTAGAAATATTTTTTCTTGGGCCTATACAGCATTTAAATTTTCATTTGTCGTTCACATGGACACATCAGGAGATTTCGTCTAAAAGTCTGAATTTTCAGTTGTCTTTTTTTTCCCCCTAAAATCAGAACTGGCTACTCTGGGTCCACACTCCCAAACAGCAACAGCTTCCCTGAGCCAAGTAACAGCTACCCCTTTAGTTGGAACCATCCGCCCATCCAGTCAGTCAGTCAAATTCTAAATATTATTATGTATTTAACGTTCCTGAAAAGTCTCATAAATAGCCTGTTAGATATTAAGCCTTGAACACCTGCACATTTCACTCGGTAATATTACCTGCCTGACTCCTTCAGGCACCTGAGTCTGTCACCTGCTCTAGGTGCCAGAATGGCAGGGTCCCTCTAGAGGGCTCGGACGCCAGTGAATTTTAACCAAGCTCATTCCCTAGCAGCTCAATGGGCTTGGAAGCTAAGGGTTGGGGAGTGCTTGCCCAGGGCCTTCTTCTGACCTACAGCCAGTGACTAGGTGACCTCTTCCGTTTGGTTCCCGCAGCTGCTGCCTCTGCCAGCTTGTCAGATTAGCCCTGCGTGCCTCCTGCCTGGGGGGCCCAGCCCAGCCCACCCGTCATTAACTGCAAGATCCTCACCTCCAGATTAGCCAGGTAAACAGCCACGTTGTTCTTCGTCTCGGTCACACACAGCGACACCCAGTGCAACCTCTCTTCTAAGTAATCGAATTCCTTGTCTTCTGTCTGAGAGGAGAGTTTGTGAGGGCTGAGAATATCCCTGGGGGAGGCAGTGAGGCAGTGCAGACCCACACCCGCATCCCAAATCCTCACGGGGGACCACCTCGCCCAGCCCTGCCCCTCAGAGCCACTTCCTACGGCCCCAAAGTGGAGTGGGACGGTTAGAGGCAGTGAGTGCGGCCTAATGGATTTGTACTCAGACCATGAACTCCGATACACGAGCGAGCGTATGAGTCCTGGTTCACTTGCTTCCTAGCTGTGGGACCTTGGGCAAGTGTTTTACCCTCTCTGAGCCTGTTCTGTCATCTGCAAATGGGGTAATCAAAACACCTACTTCACTGGGTGGATCAAACCATGCCTGGTTCAGAGGAGGTATTCGATCAGCCTGAGCTGCTGATAGGTATTCACAGCTGGTTCCTTGCCCAAACCCAGAGATCAGCTCTCCTGTCTGCATACAAAAAAATACTCAGAGAAAGAGTAGCACAGGAGGCAGGGGAGAAAGCCCTACCCTGGCTCTTCAGAATCACGTGAGGGGACCACCTTTGCCTCCTCCTGGCTATGCCGTGTTGGGGACTCCCTTCACCCGCTTAGCCTCAGCTTCCTCATCTCCGAAAGGGGTCTAAGCCTGCCCCACCCACTGCATAGTCCTGCTCCTTGGGATGGCTGGGATGCAACCCTTCCTCCGTCGCCCCCGCCCTGGGAGCTCACCCTGGGCACAAGCCCAGCTTCCTGCTTCAGCAGCTGGCTCAGCCGGGTGGTCTTCTTGGAGAGGGTGTGCGTGTTGATCCGGGCCAGCCTCTCCCGGAGCGTCAGCTGCCCCACTTTGGTATACTTGGAGGCTGCACCAACAGAGGACAGAGAAGGCATGGGAACCAAAGCGGACCCAGGAAAGCAGGCATCCCTGACACACCTGGTCAGGCATCCCTGACGCACCCACCCAGAGCCCTCTTCTCAGACATCAGCGTCACGTCCATTAGGATGGCAGGCTGCCGAGGAAGAGCACAGGGCTCGGCGCCCCTCGCTCCAAGGTGTGAGCCCCGGCTCAGGAGCTGTGGGACTTTGGCAAGTTGCCACTTCTTGGGCCCATTTCTTCATTTGCACACGAGACCAGCCCCCTCGTGTGATTGCTGGGAGGGTCACATAAGATAGTGGGTCTGAAGGCACTTTCTAAAGAAGAGGGAGGTGATTTGCCTGGGGCCCCGTGGCCAGTGCTAGCCTGGCCAGGCTGGGGCGCACACATCCCCAGTCCTGGTGTAGCACCGGTCTGCCACCCAGCCCCGGGGCCTGAGTTTGACACCCAGCTCTGCCTCTTCCCAGCTCTGTCCGCTCTCATTTTACCTGGAGTGTAGATTGTAAGGCTCAGCCCAGATAATGAATGAAAGACGTGTCGCGGTCAGCCCTGGGAAACGTGAGCTGGCTAAACTAGCACCTCTGTACCATCTAGGTCGTGCGGTTGCGTTTTCTCCCTGCTTGGGACACTGCTTCCTTTTCCAAGTCTTTCCGTTCCAATGACCTGAGAGATAGAGTTCCCCACCCACTAGCTGCTCTTCCCAAGGTATATATACACGGCTCCTGGCCTCCCCCTATTCATGTCTCCTCCACAGTACAGCAGCCTCCTGGTTCGGATGGGACTGATCTCACTTTAGTTCAAGGGGTGGGGGCTCACGGGCATAAGCCAGTTCATGTAATCCCAAACCCCTGGCCACAGTGATTGGTCTCAAGAATGAAACATAAACCAGGCCCAAGCCAATCAGCTCATGGCATTCTCCTAAGCGTGGTGATTGGTTCAGGGGGAGCACATGACCCAAGTGGATCCTATCAGCATGAAGCTCCAATTTAATTTTATGACTAAGGGGAGAAAGGCCCTGTCTTCTCCTAGAGGCTTTGCTGTGCAGATGTGAGTCTTGGACCTACTATCATGAGGGAGGCCAGCCTGAAGATGATGCTGACACACAGTAAAGACCGGAGATAAGAGAATTATGGGAAATGGAGCCAGCCCCCTGATTAAACCCTACCAAAAGCCCATATTATCTCTGGACTTGTGGTTACGTGAGCTGCTACATTCCCTTTATTAATGAAGACAGTCTGAGATGAGGTTTGGATCTGGAAGCATTCTCATTGATAACAGCCCCTAAATCTCCCCAGTCCTTACCCACTTCCTTGCGCCTCTTGTACTCATTGATGTTGGTGTTCACGTCTTGGAGGGCAGAGGCAGCCCTCTGAAGTACAGGGTAGGCACTGGCATCAGGATCTGTGTTCTCCAGGATTTTCTGCAGCAGCAATGGGTACTTGGTAATCCTCTGCAGAGGGATTACCAGTAAGAAACTGAGGCCTGAGGGCCCAGCTTGTGGCCTGGGGGAGAAGGCTGGCGTTAGGTAGGTAAAGCCCACCCTTTCGGGCACCAGGAGGACTGGGCTCTGGTCCCAGAGCTGCCGTTTAACTCGCCGTGGGCTCTCAGGTAAGTCACCCTCCTTCCATGGCCCTCGGTTTCCTCATCTGTAACACGTGAGGTCTAGATGTTAGATAGGCAGTGCTACTTCTCTCTGTACCTCTTTCTGGGCCCTGAGTCCCCATCTGTACTAAATGCAACGGTTAGTTCTTTGTCCTCAGCTTCCTTGGCCTCTCAGCAGCAGACACAGCTCACTGCTCCCTGCTCTTAATTTTTTAAATGTTTATTAATTTTTGAAGGAGAGAGAGACAGAGCGTGAGCGGGGGAGGGGCAGAGAGAGAGAGGGAGACACAGAATCAGAAATGGGCTCCAGGCTCCGAGCTGTCAGCACAGAGCCCAACGAGGGGCTCTAACTCACGAACCGTGAGATCATGACCTGAGCTGAAGTCGGTCGCTTAACCGACTGAGCCACCCAGGCGCCCCTGCTCCTTGCTCTTAAAACAGTTTCTTCTTTTGGCCCCATAGATGCCCATTGTCCTGCTTCTCCTTCTCCATGGGCCATTTTCTTGGCCTGTGGCTTTAAGCACATCCCAAACCCAGATCTCCATTTCCAGCTTCTGTCCAGAGCTCCAGACTCACACAGTCAACTGCCTGCTTGACACGTCCACTTGGCAATGTCTCAAGCACAACTCCGTATGCGGGACATCCATTTTATATTTCATTCATTAAAATGGTTCTGTTGCTTTAAAAATCAAAAGTTTTCTGTGTCTCCCTCTCTCTCTGCACCTCCCCCACCAGTACTCTGTCTCTCTCTCTCTCTCTCAAAAATAAATAAAACATTTAAAACAATTTTTAAATCAAAAGTTGTAGGGGCGCCTGGGGGGCTCATTTGGTTAGGCATCTGACTCTTGATTTCGGCTCAACTCATGATCTCACAGTTTGTGAATCTGAGCCCTCGTTGAGCTCCACGCTGACAGTGGGGAGCCTGCTTGGGACTCTCTCTCTTTCTGCCCCAACCCTGCTTGTGCACATGCACACACTCTCTCTCAAAATAAATAAATGAAAATTCAAAAAAAATAAAACTTGGGGAAAATGGGTGATGGGCATTGAGGAGGGCAGTTCTTGGGATGAGCACCGGGTGTTGTATGTAAGCTATGAATCACGGGAATCGATCTCTGAAGTCAAGAGCACACTGTATACACTGTATGTTAGCTAACTTGGCAATGAACTATATTTAAAAAAATCAAATCAAATCAATCAATCAAGAAATAAATACTTTTTAAAAATGAACTGCTAAAAAGACTCGCTTGCCCAAACTCTAGACCTCATCCTCAAGATTTCTTCCAAGGACAAATACAAATCTCAAAAACCTTCTTCACAAATACTAATAACAACAAAATCTCCGGATCTGTCTGTATATTTATGTACGTTGCATCTATTTTGAATATATGGCACTTTCTACCTCTAAGGTATTGCTAAAATTACTTGGTAAAACAATTCTCTTTAACCAGCTTAAAGAAAATTAAGTACTTACATAAACCTAGTATTCATAAAAATTCTCAAAAATGGGGGTGCCTGGCTGGCTCAGTTGGTAAGCAAGCAACTGTTGATCTTGGGGTTATGAGTTCCAGCTCCATGTTGGGTGTAGAGATTACTTAAGTAAAACTTCTTTAAAATTTCTCAAAAATAGAATAAAAACAACCAAAGGGAATTTCAGGTTTATGTGATCTGGGACAAGATTTGGTAATAAAGCTAGTTTATCAGTTTAGTTAAAACAGGCTTGTCTTGGGGCACCTGGGTGGCTCATTCAGTTAAGCATCTGACTTCAGCTCAGGTCATGATCTCACAGTTTGTGAGTTCAAGCCCCACGTCGGGCTCTGTGCATACACTTCAGAGCCTGGAGCCTGCTTTAGATTCTGTGTCTCCCTCTCTGTCTGCCCCTCCCTCCCTCTCTCAAAAATAAATAAACATTTTTTAAAAAGGCCTATCTCTACAGTCATCAACATTAAATATGAAATATTTATTCTACCCAGGTTTACCAAAATAAGCTCATGTTATTGCTGTTACAAAATTTGTCAATAAAAACTTGGTAAATAAAACTTAAAAAAATAAAAAATCAAAGTCAAAAGATTTAAAAAAAATCACAGGCACTTTATGTTTAGGACGCATTTAAAGTATTTAAGGGTAAAAAGTCATAATGTCTACATTTGTCTTTAAATAGTTTAGTATAAAGATAGATGAAACAAAATGTTAACACTGGTTAATTTTAGGAAGTGGCATACGTTTATTACATTCTTCCATTTTTCTACAGGTGTGAAAATTTTCACTAAAAAGCTAAAAAATAAAACAAAACACATGAACAACTGGCGTCAAGACCCCTTCCAGATGCACTATTTGATGAATGGATGACCATTTCTAGTCCCTTCCTTGATGATGTCTGGCATTTGCAGAAAGAATGCTCAAGTCAATGGCATCTGGGAAGAGGTTCCAACAGTCTTCCCTTGATCGTGACCAGCAGCCTTTAGACCTGCCTTTCAAGAAGCTCGCGAGGATTTCAAGCCTCAGTGTCTATGCATGCCTCCTCCAAGAAGACTCACAGACGCTGCTCACAGCCATTCTCTGCCCCCCTCTCCATGGTACCTGTGCCTCTTGCTCTTCCTCCAAAGGAAATATTTCCAGACCAAATGTCCAGCAAAGATCAGTCATGAGGCTAAGAATAGGCAGAGCAGGTGGGTGCCCCTTCATTAGCTGCAGGGGGTTGGGGGGGGTGGGTAGGGGTAGAATTACCTGTCAGGACATGCCTACGCTAACCATCTGCTCTCGCCACGGGTTTCCTAGCACTTGGCTGACCACGAGCAGGGGAGATGGAGAAAGTCACCAGATATTTGCAATACTCTATCCTCTGAGCTTACTTTCCATGGGAAAGGGCCAACTGCCTCCTGGGGACAGCTGTCACTCCACAAATAAGGGGATGGGGGGGTCTTCAAAGAAATGATCACAGCTCTTCTCCAGAATTATCAAGCAGTCATGACAGAATCACAGCAGACTTTTATGTTTATGGCTTTTCTAAGGTAATCTGGAGAAAATGTTTAAGTAGCCTTTCAGACAGGCAACAAAAACTGGAAGATAATCCAAAGGGAGGGAGGGAGGGAAGGAAGGAAGGAAGGAAGGAAGGAAAGAAGGAAGGAAGGAAGAAAAAGAAAATGGGTGTGGGAAGGGGAGACAGGCCCGCTTACATTCTCTTGGTGGTAGCAGCATTTGTAAGATCATTTTGAAGAACAGTTTGGCAATTTGTGAAATGTACAAATATTTGTTCCATCGATCCTACTCCAGATATCTGCCCACAGAAATGTCAACTAAAGCGAGCAAAGATAAAGGTGGGAGCTACCAACAACTCTATTTATCGCAGTAAAAAATTGGAAACAAGCCAGATATCCATCAGTAGGGGCTTGGTTAAATAAACCACAGTCTGAGCTGCCCTGGAAAGGAACTCTGTGGGGCCATTAACAAGAACATGCTAAAAGTATTCCTAGTGTTGTGAAAAGATATTCATGACCGTGGTTAAGTGAAAAAGTAAGTTCTAGAAAAGCAGGTAAGTCAGAGCCCCTTTAAATTTCTCCTTCCTTCATTACTTTTCTTTCCATCCATCCATCCATCCATCCATCCATCCATCCAACACTTAGACTTCTGCGTGTAAAGTCTGTCTGCCTGTCTTTAAATGAACAGAAGAAAACCTGGATAGAAAAGGTTAACTACGAGGTGGAGAGATGGGGAAATGTGAGACCAACGGGGAATGGACTTTTACCTTTTACTTTATATATCTGTGTATTGTTTAAATATTCCTTTTTTTTTTTAGTAAGCATACATTGCTTTTATATTTATTTATTTGTTAAAGTTTATTTATTTACAGGGAGAAAGAGAGAGCATGAGTGCATGCACCTGTGCCCACAAGCAAGGGAGGGGCAGAGAGAGAGAGAGAGAGACAGAGACAGAGAGACAGAGAGAGAGAGAGGATGAGTAGGGGAGGGGCAGAGAGAGAGAGAGAGAGAAAATGAGTAGGGGAGGGGCAGAGAGAGAAGGGGACAGAAAATCTGAAGTGGGCTCCCTGCTGTCAGCAGAGAGCCTGGGGCTTGAACTCACAAACTGTGGGATCATGACCTGAGTCGAAGTTGGGCACTTCACTGACTGAGCCATCTGTCAGCTCAGGTCATGATTTCACAGTCATGGGATTGAGCCCTGCGTCAGGCTCTGCCCTGAGTGTGGAGCCTGCTTAAGATTCTCTCTTTCCCTCTGCCCCTCCCCAGCTCACGTGCTCTCTGTCTAAAATAAAAATAAAAATAAAAATAGACAAACAAATAAATAAAAATAAAACAAACCAAGATTGCCAATAAAGGAAAACAAAGAAGGTTTATCTGCCTTCTGCAAACTGCCTCCGCCATCATTCTGAGTGCTTCGTGCCTCTGCAAGGCAGCCTCCCCCGGCTGACAGCTGTACAGTCAGAGGCAGAACTTCCTGCATACTGCAAGGGCGAGCCTTTGATCCCCTTGGCCCTCAAGGTGGGAGCTGCATTAAGAGACAGGATAAACTGAACACCTCACCCACTCACCCACCCAAATAAAGGGCGGGAGACAGCATGCATTTTGGAATCACAAAGAATCTGATCAGATGGTCCATCCTATCCGGACGAGAAAGAACCACTTATGGTCAGTGTGGGGATTCTGGTTGGCTAAGCTCTGGAAAGAGTCTCATGATCATAAGCACAAGAAAGCCAAGAGCAGGTATAGCTCATTGGTAGAGCATTTGACTGCAGAAGCCAGGATTATTGTTTCAAGAGAGAGGAGACAGCAATGCTGACAGGAAGAACGGCATCCCTGGTGCAATACTGGACCAGAGGCTCTCCCCGAGGGGCACTGTGGAAACCTTCGAGCACCAGACAGCTACAGGCACTTAGTGGGCAGGGACCAGGGAAGCGGGACATCTGCCAACGACAGTCCCACACTGTGCAGAATAGTGCTATGTCTTCTACGTCCCTCTGAACATTCAGAGACTGAATGAATGCCTCAAAATGTGCTGTGATTTCAAGAACTGAGATCTGAACTCCATCTAGTCACTTACCAGAACACTGGAAATTATTACGATGCTACCCTTCATAAACAAGACCCAGATCATCTGCAAGAACATCATTACTTCCTCACTTCCACTGCCCCCACCGACCCCCGCCCAGATCTGATGTTATCCCTACATCACCTATGTCGTTTCCTTCTTTTTCATATCATACACAGGGAAGTTAAATTTGCTATCGTTGCTACTTGTCATTCTAGGGGACGCACATTCTCTGCTCTCTCCTTTTCCCATACTTCTTTCTTATACAGAATGGCTTCTGACTTTCCTTTCCTTGAATCCAAACTTATTTTAAGTAGGTGCCAGCATCTGATTGCTTCATTAGATTTTCTAGGGTAGTGGTGCCCAAGTATTTGCACACTGAAATACATTTAACTTTATTAGACATTATTTTCCTTTTACTTCTCCTTTTTATTTTGAGCCATTATATTGATTTTTTTTAAGTTCTGTATATAGGTAGCATATATATGTAGATTTCAAGAATATATTTCAGGATATTAATGGGGGGGAGGGGCAAAGGGAGAGGGAGAATCTTAAGCAGGCTCCACGCTCAGTGTGGAACCCAACATGGGGCTCGAACCCACGACCCTGGGATCATGACCTGAGCTGACATCAAGAGTCGGATGCTCAACGGACTGAGCCACCCGGGCACCCCTCAGGATAATAATTTAATGTCTGTTATAAAAAAGGAGCATTGGAACCATTAGATCTGAGAGCCATGATGTGGTTTCAAGGGACAAGGATAGCCAAGACAAGGATGAGAGCTGGGGTTCATAGAGTGTCACTTGGGTACAATGAGTCCGAGTCCCCATGAGGTGTAGTTATTACTCCCCCATTAAGTAAGGAAACTAGGTTCTGATTCATGAAATGGCTTCACCAAGGTGAGTTAGGAGCAGAGCCAGGTCCGCTACTGGGCAGTGTGGCACTGGAGCCCATGAGAAAAGTCTGGACTGGCCTGGCTGGGAAAGACCAGAGTGTGGAAGGCACGACAAACAGCAGCCTCTGTACCAACCACGGCCCCCCAACAGTGCTTCTAACATGTCAGAGCTAGATGCCAGCATTTGGTGCCTGGGAGACGTTATATCAAAGTTTCTGACTTCTCTGGAAAAATCAAAGGATCTCATTCCTACATGGCATTTGAGGCTGACGGTTTGTAAAACAGGGCTGTAATCATTCTACTCTCTGTGTTTGCACCCTTTGTTGTGGTGGTGGTGGTTGTATCCACACCCTCTGAATATGACCTTGAAGCTCCTCTATTCTATTTTTCCACCCCTTGGGTCTGTCGCAGCATGCCAACGCCCAGCCAAGACCTCTAAAGGCCTTAGCCTGCCCTGCCCTCTCACCGTCCTTCTCCCTCCCTCCTGCTCTCTCCCTCTCTCTATCCTGTGACCACCGTGTGAACGAGCCTGGGCCACCTGCCAGATGATGAGAGGCTGTACCACCAGAGCTGAGTCAGCTCACGTGTCTCAGATGCACAACAGAGCCCCGCCAAGATCAGCAAAGCTGAGCTTCAGTCGATCACAGGCACGTGAAAGTGCTCGGCCAGGGCTGGCAGAACAGTTTACTGAGCCCGGCTACATTGCTAACAGGCAGCAACGTGAGCCAAACAAATGTTTGTCTTAAGCCATTCCATTCTGGGATGGTCTGCTATATAGCAAAAACTACTTGATAGAGCAACAATCAGTGGAAGGTGGGCTGCAACCGCTCTCTCCACAGGGTCTGTTGGCTCTGGTTGGCCTCAGTCTCCGCTGCTCCCTTTTGCCTCGCACCAGGCACCTTGCTTCCCTCATTTCTGTTATCTGCCTCTCTCCTACTGAAATGTATTTAGTGACGGTTGCAAAAGCCTAAATTTGTTAAGACCCGTGGAAGGATGGATCAAAGGAGGGAGTGAATGTAGGTTTTGAGGGGCAGGGAGGGGCTAGGACATGGGTACTTGAAAAGAAGGCTTCAGGGGGGTTGAGGGCATAAGGTAAGAGAGAGGAGGAGGGGAGGTAGCAGGAGGTTCCATATGAGATACCATCATCTTCAAAGACCTAAATCGAGGCGCCTGGGTGGCTCAGTCGGATAAGCGTCCGACTCCAGACTCTGGCTCAGATCATGATCTCATGGTCCGTGAGTTCGAGGGCTGCGTTGGGCTCTGCGCTGACCATGTGGAGACTGCTTGGGATTCTCTCTCTCCCTCTCTCTCTACCCATCCCTATTGCTTGCTCTCTATCTCTCAAAAAAAAAAAAAAAAAAAAAGAGAGAGAGAGAGAGATCTAAATCTATATACTGTGTTTCTCTTGGGTGTAAAGGGAATATCTAAGCAAGATGAAATGGTAATAACCTTTGTTCCTCCTGCACTATTCTGATTTCCAGAAAATAACCTTCATCTCTCTCCATTTGGTGAGCTTGTCCTGGGGAAGACATAAGCCTTTGTAAAACCGAAAAGAAGCAGGACAATCCCAGGCAAGGAAATATACAAAGGGATGACCAACTTTAATCACAAGAAGCAAATGCAACATGAAACTACACTGAGACACCATTTGTAACCTGTCTCAGAGGCAAATATTCTAAAGTTTAATAACATAGTCTGGTGAGGCTATGAGGAAACAGACACCCCTACCTTGGTCACGGGAATGCAACTTGGTGTAGCCTCTACAGAAGGAAATTTTGCAATAGTATCAAAATTATCCATACATAATTTCTTTGACCTAGCAACCCATGTCTGGAATTTACCTCACAGAAATACCTGTACCTGAGTAAAATGACATATGCTCATAAATAATTACTCAACACTACCTGTAACATCAAAAGAAAAGAAGTAAACCAATGTCCGTTAATAAGAGACCAGTTAGGGGCGCCTGGGTGGCTCAGTCAGTTAAATGTCTGAATCTTTATTTCAGCTCAGGTCATGATCTCACAGTTTGTGAGATCAAGCCCAATGTCGGGCTCTGTGCTGACAGAGCAAAGCCTGCCTGGGATTCATTCTCTCTCTTTCTCTCTCTCTCTCTGTCTTTCCCCCTCTCAGAGCTCTCTCACTCCATCTCTCTCTCTCACTCAACATAAATAAACATAAAAAAAAAACAAAACAAAACAGAGACCAGTTAAATAAACTGGGAAGCAGCCATGTGGTGAAGGATATGCCATTCACAGGATCACACATGTATGTATTGAAATGGAAAGATATTGGGGCGCCTGGGTGGCCCGCTTGGTTAAGCATCCGACTTTGGCTCAGGTCATGATCTCACAGTTCGTGAGTTCGAGCCCCGCGTCTGGCTCTGTGCTGACAGCTCAGAGCCTGGAGCCTGCTTCGGATTCTGTGTCTCCCTCTCGCTCTCTGCTGCTCTCCCACTTGCACTCTGTCTCTCTCTGTCTTTCAAAAATAAATAAACATTAAAAAAAAAATTAAACAAATAAATGGAAAGCTATCCAAGATACAGTGTAAGTGAAAAAAAATACAAACGTTCTTTAAAAAGGCAGTAAAATGATAGTATATATTTGTATTTGCTTGTGTTCGCACATAGGAACTTTGCAAAGATCCATAAGCAATTTCAAAGTGGCTACCTTAATGCTGGGGCTGGGAGTAGGACTTGGGTAGAGGAAGGGACAGGGTTGGGAAGAATTTTTGGCTGCCTAAATGTGGATGCTTTTAAGTTTCTGAACCATAACTGCTATCCATCCAAAATTTTAATTAAAAAAAAAATACTTGTTCTCTACATATTTCCTTCTAGAGCTTCCACCCGCTGGGGCCAGCTCTGGGCAGTGAAGCCACCCAGGGCAGTTCTGATCCTGTTTCATGGGACAGTCTTCAGCTATCTGGAGAGAGGCCCTCCCGGGTGATACAAACCAGCTTCATGCCACTGCCATCCTGTCCCACAGCCCGTAATTCCGACCGTCTCACTGCCCTTCCTACGGTAGACACGAGTGCTGTTCGCCACATGTTTCTGTTCTTCCACCTCTGGACACATGGCAGGGTAGAAGCCCTGGCCTCCTGGTGGTCGGATGAAGCCACGTGATTAGTTCTGGCCCACGGATCACGAGAGCTGATAGAGACCATTTCTGGTCGGGAGCATTTAATTACCAGCATTAGACCCTTCAGAGCTCTTTTCCCTTTGTCACAGTTACTGGCAATAATCCAGAGAGTGGCTCCCATCAAGCTTGGGCCCCAGTGTGAGGATGACACAAACAAGGGCCTCAAGTCAACCGCAGTGGCGCATAAGGAAGGCAGAAACCTTTGCTGTTTGAAGCCGCCAAGAGCGGGGGTGGGGGGGGGGGGGGGGTGGGGGGGTGGGAGTGTTTGTCTCTGCAGCCTCGCCTGACTGAGACACTCCTGAAGCAGCGTGAGCGGCACCAAGGAGGGGTGAGACCTTAACGGCTCCTGACCTTGGAGTCAATGGCAGCGGAAGCGAGTGCTCACTGGTCATGCTACTTACACCACTGCCTCAATGATGCCCTGGATCTCTCGCTGCAGCTCTGGCTCCTTCCGGTAGGTCTCCACCAGCAGCAAGGCCTGGTCGTAGCTGGCGCAGTAGACCTTATAGACTCGCTCCAGCTCCTCTTGGAATTCCAGGAATAAGTTGCCTGGTGATGAAAGAGCGACAAGAAACCCTCAGAGGCATGTCTGTCCGCACCCTTGCTTGGGACACGGAGGTGTTGAGAGAGACAGCTAAGCCCTCGGCTCGGGAGTGAGGCTGCCAGGCCTAACCAGCTTTGTCACTTTAGGCACGTTCACGCTTCTTCCTGAGCTTCCGTTTTTTCATCTCACGCTCAAAAGGCTGCTAGAAGGATTAAGTGACAGGGTGATACAGGGCTCAGGCTGGTGCACTGTGAGTCTTAATAAATGGTAGGTATAATTATGGCAACGATATTAATAATTCCCCTATCTGTACAGTGCTTTACAGTTCATAAAACACACTCGTGTTACAGCTTTACAACTGTATCTTGACAATTACTGTGTGTGGCAAGTACAACTTCAAACCCCCAGTTTACAAAGACACACTATAGCAAGCAGAGCATACACATGGACTCTGGAGTCAGAGAGAACGAGGGCCAGATCTCCGGTCAACCCTTCCCCAAGGGCACACCCTAGGGCAAGTACTTGACCTCCTGGACCCTCCATTTTTTCACCGATAGATTGGAATAAAAATAGCATTCACTTCCAATTGTCTTTTTATGAGGATTAAATCAAATAACACATGTAAAAACACCTGACACAAACTTTACTCACCAAATATGTACCGACTGCTTATTTATGGACTATATGCCAGGCACTCTTCTAAGCTCTGTGAACAAAACAAAGCCCCTGCCTCATGGAGCTTATATTCTAGTGGGGAAGAGAGACAGTAAATAAATATGTTATATTCGTCACATTGAATATATGACGTTATACTGATTCTTGTTACCAAGAATCAAAACAAAACATTAGAAAGTAGTAGGAGAGCTATTTAAGGAAGGCCTCCATGAAGATGTGCATGCTTATCAGAGACCAGAAGCACATGGCCCTGGGAGTGTGTGGTGGGAACAGCAATCCAGGTTTAGGGGGAAAAAATCCAAAGGGCTTCAGACAGGAGAGCACTTGGCATAAGGGCAAGAGCAAGAGGGGGAAGAATAGCCAGAGCAGAGTGAACGAGAGCAGAAAGCAGAGAAAATAAACAGAAAACACAAGTCAGATCCCAGAGGGCCTCAAAGTAAGTAGGTAAGGTGGGATAAGGGGTTTGGATTTTATTCTAATTCTAATGGTGGTAAGAAGCAACCAGAGGGGTCTGAACAGGGGCGATCTGCTTTCTGTTTTAAATAGATTACTATAGTGCTCAATTTCAGCAGGACATATACCAAAGTTGGAATAATATGGAGAAGGTTAATGCACAAGAATAAAAGGCAAGTCTGTGAAGCATTCCAAATTTTTAAATCAGAAATTTATGAGGTTGGTTACTGCAGCAGGTGGATGGAATGGGGTGGAAAGAATGAGGGAACAGGATAGGATAGTAGGGATGAGAGGGAACATGGACTGGATGGACTGGAATTGTAGGTATCGGTACGAACTCATGGTCTTAAATATATAAAGATAGATAGATAGATAGAAAGAAAGAAAAGATAGAGATAGAAAGAAATGTAGATAAGTGCATATGCACACATTAGTATACACACTTATATTTCCCAGCTCTATTAGTTGAGAGGGTAATGACACCCCAGGGGCAATGAGCATACCTAGAGCCTAGAACTTGGTGTCTAAATACCATTCTGCCAAAATGGGAACCAGGGCTCCTAGGAGAAATGGCTGATTCCAAGGATGGGACAGGGAAGTACAAGATGAACCTGGAACGTCTTGTGGTGTCCGAAAGTAAGGGTGTACTCAAAAATTGTTGGAGGCATACAGAAAGGACACAGGAGCCAATGTGAAGGAGCTCTCAATGGCCAGCACTGGTATAATCTGAGCAAGAAAATCATGATGGTGCTGGATTCTGACTCGTGGAATAAAGTAAATGTCCCAGAGCCCGTACTGATATAAATAACTGAATAAATGAGTGGGCAAGAAAGGACAGTTTGTACTTATAGAAAAATTGCCATTAATAAATGTAGAAGGAATAAGGGAAATAGAAAATTACCACAAGAACACCAGTAGTAATTACTGCAGGGCAGAACCACTGATGGATGCTAAAATTAATGCTTACTTAAAATTAAGTTTGAAATGAAATAGAACATTTGTATAATATAAAAGTTTTTCTCCATATTTACTAATTGTAAGGGAAAACTAGTAACTTTGTAGAGGAAAAACACAGAAGACACTATCTTCTATCAATCATGTGATCAAAATTAACAATATTTTAAGTAATAACATATAGAAACATCATGTGCCCCTGTTCTGAGCCACTAAGAAGGACAGGACGTTAACCATGATCTTATTGCCAAAAATGTCCAACCTCAATTTAAGAATGAAATATAAAGTGTTTATAATATATTTATAATTTATAAAATATAAATGATACATATATAAAATTTTACAAAATCTATAAAATCTTTTTAATTTTAACAACTGAAAACCTCAAATTGAGGGATATACTATAAATCTGGCTTGGACTTTCCGAAGTGTTATGGTCCCAAAAGACAGACAGACTAAAGAAGTCTAAGGCAACATCACAATAAAATGAAATGTGGTACCCTAGGTTAGATCCCGGGCCAGAAAAAGGACGTTTATAGGTATGCTGTCAAAATGTGAGTGAGGTTAGGAGAGTCAATAGTGTTACAATGCTGTTAATTTCCTGGTTTCAACATCTGTACTGTAACTGAGATGTTAAAATTAGGGGACGCTGTATCGAGGGTTATTTAGGACCTCTGCATTATTTTTGCCACTTTTCTGTAAGTCTAAGCTGATTTTAAGATTCATTTTTTAAGATTTAAAAAGTTTAAAAAGAATTTTGAAGACATTATGCTGAAGGCCAAACACGATAGGACAAATTATTGTAGGATCCCCCTTTTGTGAGTTACCTAGAGTAGTCAAATTCACAGAGACAGAAAGTAAACTAGAAGTGACCAGGGGCTGGTTATTATTTGATGGGTACAGAGTTTCAGTTCAGGGTGAGGAAGTAGTTCCAGAGAAGGGCAGTACTTATGGTGGCACAACAATGTGAAGGTACTTAACGCCATTGGACTCAAATATGCGTAAAATGGTACATTTCATGCTGTGTGTATTTTACCACTATAGAAAAAAGTTTAAAAGTGAGTTTTAAAATGGGGCACCTGGGTGGCTCAGTTGGTTGAGCGTCCAACTTCGGCTCAGGTCATGATCTCCCGGTCCGTGAGTTCAAGCCCCGCGTCGGGCTCTGTGCTGACAGCTCGGAGCCTGGAGCCTGTTTCAGATTCTGTGTCTCCCTCTCTCTCTGCCCCTTCCCTGTTCATGCTCTGTCTCTCTCTCTGTCTCTCAAAAATGAATAAACGTTAAAAAAAATTTTTTTTAATAAAAAATAAAAAAGTGATTTTTAAAAAACCCTGCACAGAAAGGTTTATAACGGTTTTATTTATAACTGCCTAGACTTGGAAGTTACTAAAAATGTACTTCAGGAAGTAAATGCATAAACTGTGCTATGTCCATACAATGGAATATCATTCAGTGATTAAAAAAAGAAAAAGGAAAGAAATGAGCTATCTAAACAGGAAAAGGAGAAAGCTTAAATGCACATTGCTAAGTGAAAGGAGCCACTCTGTGAAGGCTGTGTACTGCACGACTCCAGCCATAGGACACTCTGGAAAAGGCAAAACTATGGAGACAGTAAAAAGATCAGTGTTTTTCCCAGGGGGGAGGGGAGGGAGAGGGATGAATAGGAAGATTTTTAGAGCAGGGAAACTACAAAATTCTGGGGCTGGGGGAATGGGACTATATGAGAATTCTCTGTACGTTCCACTTAATTTTTCTGCAAACCTGAAAGTACTCTAAAAAGTAAAGTCTATTCATTAAAAAAAAGATCTATACTAGCTGTAGTATGTTGAGACTAAACTAGGAGTTAAAAGCGGTGATAGGAATGGCTGTGAGAACGCTAGCTACCTCAAGTACCCACAAGAGTCTTTGGTTGTCCATCTAGGGGGAAGTGGCGAGGATGAAGACAAATGTATTAGCCACGAAAGTGGGTGGGGAGCCGTGGACCACAGGAAGCCCAGCTGACCCTACTGTCTGCTGAAGGTACAGGTTGGGCCCCTGACCTCGACCAAGCCCGCCACGGGGTCACATGGGGACACACGGGCTGGTGCCTAGCCCAGCGTGGTCCAGCCCTCGGCAAAGACGCCCACAGTGAGACTGCCACCCAGGACCGGTCCTCCTCTCCAATGCTGGTCCAGCCAATCTCCAGAGAGAACTCCCTCAGGAGAACCCCCAGAAGGAGGGGGAACAGGGGAAAGAGTACACAAAGCTGCAGCCAGGGAGAATCTGCATGCCGGGAGATCAGCCAACTGCAGAGATCATCCCTGCAAAGAGACAGCCTGGGCATAGCCTTAAAATCTAGGGCGGTTCCCACATTCTCCTGAACCTGGGTGCGTCGGCAGGCATGTGACTGAGAGCAAAGAAACCGTATCAGAGCCAGTGTGACCAGGACAGGGGCATTCCAGTAACTGAATGGCAGAGGAAGGCAAACTCCCAGAAAGCAGAGCTAGCCAAAGGAGCAGCAATGCCAGGAATAGGAAAGTAAAGACTTAACTTCTTTCCCTCTTGTCCTGTGGTCACAGATTGCAAAGAAGTCACAGTAGTGAAAAAGTTCCTCCCAGTATCAAAAGAATACTCTGCCGAGACCTAGGATCAGTCAGAAAGGGAAAAAAAAAAAGGGAGGCAGGATGGTCAAGAGTTAGGACTCTTGTTCTGCCTTGACAAGCCCTGTCACTTGGGTCTCAGGTTCTTCTTTAGTAAGATGGGGACAGTAAAAATAGTCATCAGCAAGTAACAACAATGTGAAATGAAAGAGCTCGTACGTGTTAGGTAATCAGAGTCGCGGCTGGCACATTTCAAAGAGGCAAAAACTGAGGCTCAGAGACATGAAGGGACTTGTGGGTGACACAGCTTTGCCAGTCAAGACTCCAAACCGTTAGACCTGCACTGCCCAGATACAGCAGTCACCATCCACATGTGGCTTTTGGGCACTTGAAATTTCAGGATCCCAAGTGAGATGTGCTGTCAACGTAAAAGACACCGATTTCAAAGGCTTAGGACCAAAAAAAAAAAAAAGTAAAATATGTCATGAATAATTTTTATATTGATTGTATGTTGAAATGTTAGTCTGCGGACATACTGGGATAAAATCAAATATATCGTTAAAAGTAACTGCACCTGCTTCTTCAAGTTTTTTCAAATGTAGCTTCTCAAAAGTTTTGAAATAAATGTGTGTCTGGAATGACATTTCTATTGGACTGCAATGAGCTACAGCATGGTGTCCTGTCGTGAGACCACCCTGGGAGGGCCCCCTGGGAACGTCAGAGTTGTGTTGGAATCGTTCGTAATGACAGGGGACCTAAGTCATCTGTGAGGAAAAAAGCCTGTTAAAGACAGTCATGCTTGAGGCCCAAACTCTTAAAATGCTGTGGCTACAGGATTGCGAGAAAGGCGATCCTAGCATAGCAAGGCGTGGGGGCTGGACTGGGAATAAAGAGCTGGCAGGAGCCAGGGCAGTCTTGACCCTGCACATAATGCACCAAAGAGAAGAAAAGCCACATGGATTCTTTGTGCCTCTTTTTTTGCTAACCACAATGGGCAGTGGACGAGGAGGCTATTCTGTGTAGACTCTACAGTCAGGAAACAGGACTGCCAAATTAGAGGGGGAAAAATATAGGAATACATTTCAGTGGAATTTAAATTTCGGGTAAACAATGAATAAATTTTTGGTATAAGTATATCCCGAAGGTTGCATGGGACATCCTGATACTAAAAAAAATTACTCACTGGTTATCTGAAGTTCAAATGTAATTGGGTACCTGTAGGGGTGCCGGGTGAGTGCCCAACTCTTGATTTCGGCTCGGGTGGTCGTCTCACGGTTCATGGGTTCGAGCCCTGCGTCAGGCTCTGTGCTGGCAGCATGGAGCCTGCATGGGATTCTCTCTCTCCCTCCCTCTCTGCCCCTCCCCTTGCTTGAGTGTGCTCTCTTTCTCTCTCTCCCTCTTTCTCAAATATATAAATATGTAAGTATAAAAAAAAGATATGTTAATTGGGCACATGTATTTTATCTGGCGACTCTACTAGGAAGGCAGGGAATGGAGTTGTCACCAGGTGTGGTCGGGAAACAAAGTGACATCCTGACTCTGACTCTTTGCTGCCAGTCAAGCAGGAAGGCAGAGACTGGCAGGCAAGGACCCTTAAACAAGGCACCACATCAAACCTCAAGCCCATAGCAACAGAAGAACCTAACCTCAGAGTCTGCAGCCCCTTAAGAGTGTCTTTGGCCTGAGGCTATACTGATTCCCACTCAAGCAGGTGGTGATTAGTAACAGAAACAAGGACAAAATGATAAAAGTTGAGAATAGCTTCCCAGGTACTTTAAAAAAAAAAAATCTTGTTCTTTAATTTTGTATTCATCCTTCTTTTTTAGGAAATAGTAACTCATTCACTTTGCTGTTTTAATAAGGAACTCTATTTTCTTTTCTTTTATTTTATTTTTTATTTTATTTTTTTTTTTAATGTTTATTTATTTTTGAGACAGAGAGAGACAGAGCATGAACGGGGAGGGTCAGAGAGAGAGAAACACAGAATCCAAAGCAGGCTCCAGGCTCCGAGCTGTCAGCACAGAGCCCGACGCAGGGCTCGAACTCACGGGCTCGAACTCACAGACCGTGAGATCATGACCTGAGCCGAAGTCGGACGCTTCACCGACTGAGCCACCCAGGCGCCCCAGGAACTCTATTTTCAAGGGAAGAATAAACACGCGACACACAGGCTTTAATCCCATATCTGCTACATTGAAGCTATTAGGGGCAGTAGTTGAGAGCGCTGGCTCTGGAGACCAACTGCCCGAATTCAAATAGCGGCTCCGTCATTAGCCAAATGACCTTGAGCAGGTTAGTTCCTCTCTCTGTGCCTCTGTTTCCTCAACTGCACAATGAGATGACAGCAGCTACCTTTCGGGGTGGTTGTGAAGATTAAATGAGTTAATACATGTACATCAGGACAATGCTAAGCATTTAGTAAACACTCAGAAAGTAGGATTTCTACAAAATTTGTATATTTGTGGGGCGCCTGGGTGGCTCAGTCATCTAAGCATCTGACTCTTGGTTTCGGCTCAGGTCATGATCTCGCGGTTTGTGAGTTCGGGCCCCGTACTGGGCTCTCCGTGCTTCGGATCCTCAGTCCCCACCACCCTCTCTCTGCCCCTTCCCCCTCACACTCTGTCTCTGAAATAAACATTTACAAAAATAATTATAAACACATTTTTTAAAAATTGGATGTTTGTTATTTTTAAGCCCCATCATGTCTAGGAAAGGGTAGAAGATTGGGGATGTAAAAGGCCACTAGGGTGGTCACGGTGCTGGGTGTCCCCCCCCTCCTCCTCTCCTCTGCCTTTCCCCAACTCCACTCAAAAACCCCTGACCTACAAGTTTGGTCAAGTGACCCCAGGGCAGCAGATGAGAAGAGAATGAGGGACACGGGTGTGAGGTTTATACCCCCTTGTCCCTCCTTCTTCATGCCCTACAGTCATCCTAACCGTTCCAGAATGAGTACACTCCCACCATCTCTCAGCTGGGCGACAGGAAGGCTCCCGCTGGTCTCATGGTTCCACTGTCGCCACCCCCTCACAACCCACTGTCCACAAGGGCCAAAGAGGTCTTTGAAAAGCATGAATCGGACCATATAACCTTCTCGCTCAAAACTGGCCAATGGTTTCTCATCACACTCGGAGTAAAATCCAAACTCCTTACCATGGCCTAGAAGGCCCTACGTGATTTGGTCCTTCTCTGCCTCTTCCACCTTATCCCCTAACACACACTCCTCACTAATTTCCCTGGAGCCACGCCAGCCTTCTTTCCATCCGTCCTCCAAACATTCTAGGCTCGTCCCTGTCTCAGGGCCTTTGCACAGCCACTCTCTCTGCTCTCCCTCCAGATCTCAGAGCTGTCTCCTTCCCAATAGTCAGGTCTCAGCTCAAATGTCCCCTTCTCAGGAGGACTGCTCTCATGCCCCAAAGTTACTACAACTGTTTCTTTTCTTCAAATTACAAATTGTTACCTAAAATTCTCTTATTTATCTGTTTATCTTCTGTCACTTTAACTTGCCAGACCTTTCAGAGTGGGAACGTGGACTCGCTTGTTGATACTGTGATGCCAGCACACAGCACAGGAATCGGCAGGTGCTCAGTAAATAACTGCGTCTAGTAAATAATGAAAAGCTCAGCCAGGCCACTGACCCATTAGTTCCTCCCTGTCTCTGGGCCCCGGTCTTCTCTTCTGTAAAGTGATGGGACTGGGCTGGATATTATCTGAGAGTCCTACCAGCTCTGACACGCTGTGTTTCAGGAATCCCCAAAAGAAGCTCCCATTGATCTGCATTTCCCTGGAATTCTGGAGGCAGTTCAGCAATGCCCACATGCTGAGGACAATTCCGTGGGAATCTGAGGCTGACAGCTGCCTTGTCTTTTGCTTACCAATTGAGTGCACTTGTTCGTCTTCCCTGGATGCTGTCTCTTGGAGATCGTGAAGAAATCTGCTGTTCACTTCAATGACATCATCGATGTTTGAGAACAGGACATCCAGGTCTCCCTGGGGCAGCTAGAAGAAACAAAGGAGCCATAGGAGTCTCTGGGATTTGGGTTGAGTGGCTCTATTCACGGGCTTTGGAGAGCAGTCCAGAACATTCACACCATTAGGGGCCTATGACTCTTGGGGAGACCACCCCAGTGGAATGTCTGCAAGGCTTAGAAAAATTTTATAAATTAGGTATAAATTAGGTCCTCTTATCACTCTGGGAAAACAGGAAGGGATGGAGTGCTCAGCATGGAATGAAAGCTGAACTGGGTTTTTTCCCCCTAGATTTGCTGGCAGCTATCATTTTTCTGCTCTCAGTTTCCCCATCTGTCATATAAGGGTGGGAAGCTGGACTTCCTTCCAGCTCTGATATACTTGGCCCCCACCACCATTACCTTGAGATGTATTCTGAACTCCAGCCACTATTAACTGGTGGTACCACCGTGAGACAGAATGCAGAACATCTATATATGTGCACAGGCACATACAGGACACTGTGTGTGTGTGTGTGTGTGTGTGTGTGTGTGTGTGTGTCTATCCTGAATGCAAAATCAAGTAGGAAAAGCTAACTGTAGAAAAATATCTAGAGTAGGCTCTTATTTTTGTTAGAGTAAGTAACAATCTATATTTTTTGTTTAATGCCTACAGAGAAAAACCCTCATTTCTGGAGGGTAAAATATGAGAGGCCTTTCACCTTCCACATTTCCTACTTGAGTATTTCATTCATTCAAGAAAAAATGAACTGAAGCCTAATATTTATGTGTCCAGAACTGGGGGATATATTGAACTAAACAGGCATTGCCCTAACTCAGCTTACATGCTAAGGGATTCTTAAAATCTTATAAAGAGAGCCTGTATTATTTCTGAAATCAGGAGAAAAAAAGATGTAAAAACCCATCATAGTGAAAACTTCTCCAGGTTACCATCTCCTAAATGAGACAATTAGAATATAGGTCAGTTTTGGGAGCGCCTGGTGGGGCTCGGTCAGATAACCATCCAACTCTTGATTTCAGCTCAGGTCATGATCTCACAGTTCATGAGTTCGAGCCCGTTGTCAGGCTCTGCACTGACAGCAAGGAGCCTGTTTGGGATTCTCTCTGCCACTCCACCTTCCCCCCCACCCCCACCCTACCCCCTCTCTCTGCCCTCTCCCCTCTGCTCACATGCACACACACTCTCTCTCAAAAATAAACACATAAACATTTTTTTTAAAAATAGTATAGGTCACTTTAAGCAATCTGTTCTAAATCTGATAAAGGGCTATTTTATCCATTAGCTCACTTAATTCTCTGAGGTGATTACTCCTCTCCATTCAGCAGATGAATACACGGAGGCTTCAATGTGTTAAAGGCTTTGCTGGAGGTAGCATGGCCTCCAGCATAAAGGGAAGTACCAGGGCTCACATCCAGGTGACTTCACGCCCGCCACGCCTTCCCCTCCATCAAGCCTGCCCCAGGAAGAGACGTGCGGTCTCAGAAGCCAGGCCCCACGTTTGCCCCTGTAAAGGGAGGCTGTGTGCAGCCCCACCCAGGTACCTGCTGCAGGCGGCTCCTGATGTCTGAGGCACAGAGCTGGAGCATGTGCAGGTAGGAGGCCTCGGTGTCAATGAGCTCTCTGACAGCCAGCCTCTGATGCAGCAACCATCTGTCCCCAGAGTCCCGACCTTCTCCGTCGGGACTCCCTGTACTGGAGGACGGCTCATCAGTCCCATGTTCAGCCATGTCAGCAGGTTCTAGGAAAGGCAAACATATCCCAACTCACTTCCGGGAGCTCTGCTGGAACATGCTGTCTCTAATCCAAAGACAACTATTCATCAAGTGGCCTAAAAACATCTCTAGCTTACATACTGCAAGATGAACTATGTGTTAGCATTTGTGGGCAGTATCTGAATAATCTTAAAAGGCAGAACGCAGCTCAGATCATTGTTGACATTTTCCAGGATCCAGATAATGTGCTTGCCTAGCTTTTCTTCTATTCCACCCCCCTCCACCCCCAGCTCTTGACCCAGATTTATTTATCTGGTTCAGCCAAGTCTATCGCACCCTCTATCCCAGGGATTGCCTCCTTTCTACCCCCACTACCTCATTCAGGCCTCACAACCCATCCCCTGGGCTATCTCCACAGCCTCTAGGAGTACCTTTCCAAATCCAAACCCCTCTCCCTCCTGCTGCTCCCCACACCCATTCATCCTGGATGTGCTTCCAGTTTAAACTTCCTGAATCCAAGCTTGTGATCACGGCGTTCCATGCTGTGAGGCTTTAGCAGCTCCCTGCTGCTCTGGGGTCCGGCTCCAACCTCATTTTTCCCTTTCACAGACATTCTCAGCAAAAGAGAGCTACGTGCTTTCCTCCATGTGTGCACACTCACTTCCTGCCTCTGTGCTTTTGCACCTGCTGTGCCCCCCTCCCAGGACACTATCCTTGGACATTCATCCTCCCTAAGGCCTTTCCTGATCCTCCCAGCCAGATGGAATTTCCCTCATTGAAACTCCCATGACCCCTTTATCTCTAGGTTTAAAAGTACAAATGGCAATACTGTGGACAACACAGCCTGAAAACCCCCTACTACAAAACACGCAGAAATGCTGGATCAGGTATAACCAACTTCCTTTTCATGGCCTGGTGGGGCTTGCAAGAGAATAAAGGGAATAGCAGGACCCCCAAATAGAGGGAACTAGAAACCAGAGCAGGAGCAGCTGGGGCCCAAAGTGGAGAGGGCATAGCCAAACTCGGTGAACCAGGGACTTCGGTGCTCGTGTTCAGGCTGGAGCAGGAGACAAGCTTCTTCACAGAACTGGGACACCAAAAGACTCCAATGAAATGGTGCATCAAAAAAAAAAAAAAAAAAAAGTCTCCCACTCACACAGAAGATGAGGTCATCTTGGTCTGGGTCCAACAGAAGACCAAAAAAAAATCCCCTCTGAAAATTCGTAAAAGTAGCCCTGCCTTCACTGGGCTTTAGGTTCAAAGTGATATTACACATGTGGTCCAAGTAACCCAAAGCTGTGAAATTAACAGAAACAGTTGTAGACCAATGCTATTCTGAGTGCCCATGGAAAGTTAATGTCTCCATGGGAATGCAAACTGGTGCAGCCACTCTGGAAAACAGTATGGAGGTTCCTCAAAAAATTAAAAATAGAACTACCCTACGACCCAGCAATTGCACTACTAGGCATTTATCCACGGGACACAGGTGTGCTGTTTCGAAGGGACACATGCACCCCCATGTTTATAGCAGTACTAGCAACAATAGCCAAAGTATGGAAAGAGCCCAAATGTCCACCGATGGATGAATGGATAAAGAAGATATTCTGGTGATCAAATGTGAGAGCAGCCAAGGAAATCCGCAGACAGGTGAAGGAAAATCCTAGGATTGACTGTTGGCTACAGGCAGATGGCAAACAGTTCAAATTAGAGTATTTTAGAAAGTAATAGAATATCTTTAGAATAGATGTATTGAATTGGTAGAGAGTATGGTGTTTCTTTAGGGGATAATCACATAGATCATACATACAAAACTAAGAGGCAAACCGAAGAACAAATACAACACAGTTGTTAAAAAAAACTGTGCAGAAAAAATGAAAGTAATTGTATGTTACCGCCTGGTTCAGTTATAAATACAATTTACACACATTATAATACAAGTGATGTAATTAATATTATGTATAACTATACTGGGAGAATACGATAATGGGAGGGGTATACATGTGTAATGGCAGGGGAGTAAAAACAAAAACCAAAAACCTAAATCCTCATCTTCCATAGCAGAAAGTCAAAGAACAATACCTAAATCAAAAGCTCAAGAATTAACAGTACATACATGCTATTTAAAAACAAGGAAGTACAAAGACAAAACAAAACAAAACAAAAAAACAAGGAAATAAAGTTTTAAATAATCAGTGAAAAATGATAGAAGGAATTGCCTGGTCATGCCTGGGTCAGGAAGGAAATAGAATAAGCTGTTTTTCATAATAAACATTGGAGAATCATCTGTTTCTGTTTCTCATAACAAATATACAACCACCCATCTCTTTAGATTATATGCTTTCATCGCTTTAATATGAACTAAAAACTAAATGTAAGAAAAAGTGAGAGTTCCTCAATTTTGCTGGATATTAATATTCAAAAATAAAGCATATTACTGTATATGCCAACAATATATTTTAAATGCAATTTAAAGATAAAAAGGTTTGATAATATAATAAAGACAAATATTATTTATTCCTTCTGAAATATCTTAATTTAACAAAAGATATATAAGATCTTCATGAAAAAAATTATAAAACTTTATTGAACTTACTGAATTGAAGAAACAATTGTAAGTAGGGATACACTATGTTCATAGATAGGAAGACTCAATATCACAAAGAAAAGAAAAAAATTTTCCCCAACCAGATTCAATTCCAGTTCCAATGAAACTCCTAACAGAGTTTCACTTTTTGCTTTTTTGCTAAAACACAACAAGATAATTCTAAAACATATATGGAAGAGTAAAAGGCTAAGACTGGCTAAGGCAATCCTGAAGAACAAGGTGGGGGACCTGTCCTATGAGCTATCTAGAACTACTTGAAAGCCAATAGTAATTAAAAACGATGGTGTTGATACAGGGCAAACACATTAGTAGGACAGATTAGACAGCCCAGAAATAGACCACAATAAAAATGGAAACGTTTTATATGACGTAAGTATAAGTCACTGAGAAAAGGATGGTCATAGGATAGGCGGCCTCCCATATAGAAAAATAAACAAATGTAATCCCATATCACACTCAAATAAACTCCAGATGGTTAAAGACCTAAAGGTCAAATATGAAACTCTAAAATTCTTAGAAGAAAACATAGAAAAAATATTTTTATATTTTTGTTTATTTATTTTGAGAGAGGGAGAGAGTACATGTGTGCCCCGCGGGGAGGGACACAGAGAAAGGGAGAGAGAGAATCCCAAGCAGGCTCCACCTCAGCTTACAGCCCAGTTCGGGGCTGGATCCTACAACTCTGGGACCATGACCTGAGTTGAAATCAAGAGTCAGACACTTAACAGACTGAGCCACCTAGGCGCTCCCATAGGAAAATATTTTTATGCTCTCTGAGGATTTCTTTGACAAGACATAAAAGAAACCCCAAAAGAAAAGATTGGACAAGACTGATAAATCTGATGACAGTAATATTGAAATGTTCTGTTCATCAAACAATTCTACAATCAAAAGGAAAAGAGATGCCTCCAACCAGAAGATATTTGTGATGAATGTAACCTGCAAAAAGTTGAATTATCTACACTACATAAAGAACCTTCTATGAATCACTAAAGCCAGGCAATTTAAAAGAAAAGCAGGGGCGCCTGGGTGGTGCAGTCGGTTAAGCGTCCGACTTCAGCCAGGTCACGATCTCGCGGTCTGTGAGTTCGAGCCCCGCGTCAGGCTCTGGGCTGATGGCTCGGAGCCTGGAGCCTGTTTCCGATTCTGTGTCTCCCTCTCTCTCTGCCCCTCCCCCGTTCATGCTCTGTCTCTCTCTGTCCCAAAAATAAATAAAAAACGTTGAAAAAAAATTTTTAAAGAAAAGCAAAGCATACTGTTGCACATACAATATATTGGTTCATTCAATGTCAATGTTAACCTCCTCCTATTAAGTCATCCTGTAATACTGAAATTGGACAGCTAAACCCCAGCTTCCTTGCAGCTAACATTCCAACACGCGTTTTCAGCCCCACCAATCAGATGGTCTCACGTGAGCACTGAGTTTAGAACTGAGCTAAGTAAGAAGAGAGGTGATGCTTGAGATATCCATTTAATGGGGCAGGTACTGCACGGTTTAAAGTCATCAATTCTGGCAAAAGATTGTGGCTAAAGTCATGGAATTCTGAAGCCAGCAGTAGGGCCAGCAGCATCCCAATTCTCTAATTTCCTGATTGTTGCAGAGGGTAGCAATGCCTCTGGAGGGGCGTTCCTGTAGCATGGCCTTGGGATTCATTCCTAGTGGCCTATTTCTGTGGTCTGCTTGTCCAGCCGCTCTGCTGCTATGGTAAGCACCTAATACACTCTTTTAAATACCCGACTGGTTAAAACAGAATGACTTGTGTTCTCTCCAACTAAACTGCGGATGATAGAGGTGTGAATAGGTATTGACAAAAGAAATTAAAATGCCTAATACACGGGGCAACTGGGTGACTCAGTCATTTAGCATCCGACTGTGGCTCAGGTCATGATCTCACAGTTCATGAGTTTGAGCCCCACATCAGGCTCTGTATTGACAGCTCAGAGCCCGAAGCCTGCTTCGGATTCTGTGTCTCCCTCTCTCTCTGCCCCTCCCAACTCAGGCTCTGTCTGTCTCTCTCCCTTTCTCTCTCTCTCTCTCAAGAAAAAACATTAAAAAAACATTTTTTTAATGCCTAACACACGAATGAAAAGACTCACTTGTGGGGCGCCTGAGTGGCTCAGTCAGTTAAGCATCCAACTCTTGATTTCAGCTCAGGTCAGGGTCTCACAGTCCTGAGATCAATCCCCGAGTCGGGCTCTGTGCTGAGAGTGGAGCCTGCTTGGGAATCTCTTTCTCTCTCTCAAAATAAATAAATAAACATTTTAAAAAGAAGAAAAGATTCCCTAGTAACTAGGCAAATATGAATAATTAAAACTGCCATGAGATACCATTTCATGCTCATCAGATTGGCAAAATATAAAAATGGTGAGACTGTAGGTGAATGGGGAAGTCTCACGTACTGATACGGTAATGTAAAATTATTACAACCACTGCAAAGAGCAATTTGGCAACGACTAGAAAAGTTAAAAATGCTCACAGTGTCAGGCCAATCAGTTCTACTCCTAGATATATCCTGTCTTCAAGAAACTTCTTCACATATACACAAGAAATGGACACAAGAATGTTCACTCTAGCACTGCTGATAATGACTGGAAATTAGAAACTATCTCAATGTCCATCAACAGGAGAGTGGGTAAATAACTTGTAATATATACATATCATGGAATTCTGAACAACAGTGAAAATGAACAAACTATAAATTCATGTATCAACATGGATAGCCTCACAAACACTGTAAAGAAATGGAAAAAAAAGAAAGTTCTAGAAGGGGGGTGGGGTTGAAAGAAAGTTCCAGAAGGGCACATAGATTATAATACTATTTTCTAAAATTTAAAATACGTAAAACAATGCTAGATAGTGTTTAGAGATATATACATATGGAACACCACTATTAAAAATTTTGTGGAAGTGGGGCACCGGCGTGTCTCAGTCGGTTAAGCATCCGACTTCCGATCAGGTCATGATCTCACAGTTCGTGGGTTCACAGTGGGCTCTCTGTGAACAGAGCCCACTTCAGCTCCTCTGTCTCCCTCTCTCACTGCTCCTCCTCGGCTCACATTCTCTCTCATTTCTCAAAAATAAATAAACATTTAAAAAATTTTTTTAAATTTTTGTGGAAGTGATTAGCAATAAATTCAAATGGTAGTAACCTCTGGAAAGGGAAGCAGAGAAACAGAATTTAAGACAGTATCCAAAATGACTTAATGGCATCTGAGGGTTTGGGGTTTTTTAAGTTAAGCTTTTAATTTTGAGATAGAGATTCACATGCAGTTGTAATAAGTAATACATTGGTTCCATGTACCCTTTACCCAGTTTCCTCAATGGTAACATTTTGCAACACAATCTCATAGCAGGATACTGGCATTGATACAAGGGTCCCTTTTCACCCAACCCCAGGTGCCTGGGTGGCTCAGTCGGTTAAGCGTCCAACTTTGGCTCAGGTCATGATCTTACGGTTCTTGAGTTCGAGCCCCACGTCGGGCACTGTGCTGACAGCTCAGAGCCTGGAGCCTGCTTTGGATTCTGTGTCTCCCTCTCTCTCTGCCCTCCCCCGCTCATGCTCTGCCTCTCTCTCTCTCTGTCAAAAATAAACATCAAAAAAAAAAAAAAATTAAAAGAAATCAGTTCTCCATTTCTATAATCCTGTCATTTTAAGAATGTATGTAAACAGGGGCGCCTGGGTGGCGCAGTCGGTTAAGCGTCCAACTTCAGCCAGGTCACGATCTCGCGGTCCGTGAGTTCGAGCCCCGCGTCGGGCTCTGGGCTGATGGCCCGGAGCCTGGAGCCTGTTTCCGATTCTGTGTCTCCCTCTCTCTCTGCCCCTCCCCCGTTCATGCTCTGTCTCTCTCTGTCCCAAAAAAAAAAAAAAAAAATTGAAAAAAAAAAAAAAAAAAAAAAAAAAAAAAAGAATGTATGTAAACAAAATCATTATAGCGTGTAAGCTTTTTAGGACTGACTATTCAATCAGCACAATTCCCTGGAGATTCCTGTAAACCGTTGAATGTATCAACAGTTCCTTCCTTTTTATTGCTGAGGACCTGAGAGGTTCTAGTTACTTAAAAATAATGAAGCACATATGGCAAAAATGTTAAAATTAAACATAGATAGATGGTAAGAACATGGTATTTGTTGCACTGTTCTTTGTTTTTTTTTTTCTGGATGGTTAAAATATTTCCTAATATTTAAAATGGCACACATCCCATTTAAACTTGCACTTGGTTATTTAGGGTCATTTAGGACCAGGCCTCATCTTCCTGGCCAGACACTAAGCACTTAGAGACAAGATAAACACCCATTCACCTCGTGTCCCCCCCGTGCCTCACAATACTGAAGACACTTGCGGATGTCAGTGGTCCTTTGGGAGGCATGAGTAGCAGCAGAAATTTCTGTCCTGGGCCATCAGATATTATGTAAACTGACTGCAGAGAGCAATGGGCCTAGAAAGTTCTCGGAATGCATCTGTCTGGTGCACAGTTCTGTTCCAGCTTCTGAACACTGCCTGTGGCCTGCTGACCTGTCCCTGGCCTGATCCGCTGACACTCACTACCCAGAGCATAGGTTCTCTAGAAAGATCCCAATAGGATTTCAGGAGAACTACTCAGGTTCTACTACTCAGAACTCTTGCTAAATAAACAAAAAGCACAAATAATACTTTATAGAGAACTGCTAACTATTTAAAATGGCATTAATTTGCACTTAGGTTAATTGAAATCTAGACCTCCAAGCAGGCCTGGCAAAACCTCTCTGGAACAGCATTTTGTTATCTCTTATAGTCTGTGTAATGGAAAGGAACACACTTTTATTTCTTTAAAAATATATTACTTGGCAATGAAAAGGAAGGAAGTACTCCTGATACGTGCTCCAACATGGATGAATCTTGAAAACATTATGCTAGAAGTCAGTCAAAGAAATCAGTCATAAAGGACCACCTATTTTATGATTTGGTTTATGTGAAATGTCCAGAACAGGCGAATCTGTAGAAACAGAAAGCAGATGATTGATTTCCTAGGCTGAAGGGATAGGGATATTGGTGGCTATGGGGTACAGGGTTTCTTTTAGGGATGATGAAAATGTTCTAAATTTATCGTGGTGATGGTTGCACAACTCAGTGAATATACTAAAAACCATTGATTTGTGCATCCTCGATGGGCGAATTATATGATACATATTATATCTCAATAAAGCTGTCACCAAAATAACATTAACTATTGGCAAGGATGTGGGCAAACTGGGTCTCTCATATATTACTGGCAGGAATATAAAGGGGTACAGCCACTCTGGAAAATAGTTTATCAGTTTCTTTAAACACGAAACATACACAGGGGCACCTGGGTGGCTCAGCTGAGCGTCCAACTTCGGCTCAGGTCATGATCTCACGGTTCACGGGTTCAAGCCCCGCATCAGGCTGTATGCTGACAGCTCAGAGCCTGGAGCCTGCTTCGGATTCTGTGTCTCCTTCTCTCTCTTCCCCTCCCCCACTTGTGCTCTGTCTCTCTCTGTCTCTCAAAAATAAATAAATGTTAAAAAAAAGAAAAGAAAAGAAAAGAAAAAGAAACACTTAGCAGCAATCATACCTCAGGGCATCTATCCCAGAGAAAGAAAACTTAAGTCCATACAAAAACCTGTCCACAAATGCTCGTAGAAGTTTGATTTGTAATAGCCAAACTGGAAACAATCAAAATGTTGTTTTAATAGGTGAATGCTTTAAAGCAACAACTGTGGCAGATCCAATATCACTGATCACCCAGAAGGAACCGGGAATAAAATACTGATACATTGCAATAACTTGGATGGCTCTTGAAGGTATTATACTGTGTCTCAAAATGTCACACACTGTGTGATTCCACTTATGTAACAAACGAAATTATAAAGACAGAGGCCAGATAGGGGTCACCTGGTTACGGACAAGGGGGAAGGGCATGGGGGTGTTACTGTAAAGAAAGAACACGAGGAAGAACTGTGTGTCTTAATCGAAGTGATAGTTACACAAATTTGCCATGTGATATAAGAACATAAAACAAGCATTCACAAATAGTGTGCCGATGCCAATTTCCTGGTTTTGATAGTGTGCTATATTTCAATAAGAGAGAACCACTGGAGGAACTTGGCCAAGGACATACAGAAACCCTGGTACTGTCCTTGCAACTTGCCGTTAAACAAGCCTGTACGCCTTATTCCTGCCTGGATGTATTTCAAAATAAAAAGTTAAAAACAAACAAAATATTACATAGCTTACGTTTTCCACTATCATTGCAACTCTCTCTGGACAAGTGGAACTCAAAAGCCTGGGAGAGCAGGCTGGGTGTCCCTGTTCCATTTCCTGGTCTGGCCTGATAAGAACTCTGGTCTCAGAGAACATGCTCAGAAAACATGGCTTTTCTTACAGTCCAGTCATGCTCACTCCTGAGATCTCTTTCATGCCCTGTAAAAGCCAATTAAGAACTAACATCAGTTTAGCATACAGGCGGTGCTAAAAAAAAAAAAAAAAAAAAAAAAAAAAAGTCTGTTCATGGGGCACTTGGGTGGCTCAGTTGGTTAAGCGTCCAACTCTTGATTTTGGCTCAGGTCATGATCTCACGGTCTGTGAGATCGAGCCCCACATTGGGCTCTGTGCTGACAGCGTAGAGCCCGCTTGGGATTCTCTCTCTCTCCCTCTCTCTGTGCCCCTCCCCCACTCAGGCTCGCTTTCTCTCTCTCTCAAAATAAATAAATAAACTAAAAAAACAAATTTTTTTTTAAATGCCTGTTGAATGTTCTGCAGCCACAGCTTCAGACTCCAGGATGGTGTAAAACAGCTCTTTCTGCAGCACACGTTCATTCAATAAATACTTGGAGCAGCTACCTTATGCCAAGCACTTTCCTAGATTCTGAGGATATAAAGATCAAGAAAAGAAACAGCTCTACAATAAGGACAAGGTATTTAAAACATCTGGTTATTGGGGCGCCTGGGTGGCTCAGGCAGTTGAGCTTCCGACTTCAGCTCAGGTCATGATCTCACGGTCTGTGAGTTCGAGCCCCGCATCGGGCTCTGTGCTGACGGCTCAGAGCCTGGAGCCTGTTTCAGATTCTGTGTCTCCCTCTCTCTGACCCTCCCCCACTCATGCTCTGTCTCTCTCTGTCTCAAAAATAAATAAACATTAAAAAAAAATTTAAATGTTCAGACTCAAAAAAAATTGATTAAAAAAAATAATTAAAAAAATAAAACATCTGGTCATTTGCCCCAAGTTTCTTTCCACTAAAAGCAGAAGGACTAACTAGGTAAATGTTATGGACATCCTGATTATTTCATCCCTTTCAAGACAGAAGAAGTGACAAGGGGAAATGATGCATCAAATCTAATTCTAACCAGGGACCCCTGGCTGGCTTGGTCGGTGGAGCATATGACTCTTGATACCAGGGCTGTGAGTTCGAGCCCCACGTTTAGAGATCATTTAAAAAATAATTTAAAGAATATGTAAGTCAGACCAGTCCAAAGAACTGAACAGAAGAAGTAGATCCCTGGGGAAAGGGAAACTGTCACCTTAAAGTTCTTTCAGAAGGTAAAATGTCACAGAAGAGAAAGTCCAACATCCACGCACCTCCCACCCCAGGTTTTAGACAGAGATCAATTTCAATACTTAAGATTAAAAAAAAAAAAGTAAGACGTGTGCATCTGGTCTGAGACTGTAAAGATAAGGGTTCATGGAAGATTGTCAAAGATGCAGTTCGAGCATCATGATAGCAAAAGACTTTGTTGAAAAACAAAGGAAGGAAACACCTATAGAACCAAGAGTAGCCATGCTAGGATCCTGCCTAACCTGGTGCCTGGTTTATAAAAACATACACACACACACACACACACACACACACACACACAATAAAAATTTAAAAAGGGGGGGGCACCTGGGTGGCTCAGTCGGTTAAGCGTCCGACTTCGGCTCAGGTCATGATCTCACAGTTCATGAGTTCGAGCCCTGCGTCAGGCTCTGTGCTGATAATCCTGGAGCCTGCTTCAGATTCTATGTCTCCCTCTCTCTCTGTCCCCCCACTCACGTGCTCTCTCTCTCTCTCTCTCTAAAATAAATAAACATTAAAAAAAAAACTTAAAAAAATTACAAAGACATACACGACAGTCAGAGAGGAAGGTCCTCTACAAAGAGCTTCCAAAACTCTAAACACCCAGAAGGAGCTGGGATTGATAAAATTATAAGAATAACTTCCAAAGCTCTGCCCCTACTATGACTGCCACGTATATTTTAAGATGCATGTTCAGAAAAAGTAAGAAATAGGGGCGCCTGGATGGCTCAGTCAGTTAAGCATCCGACTTCAGCTCAGGTCACAATCTCACGTTCCGTGAGTTCGAGCCCCGCGTCGGACTCTGGGCTGATGGCTCAGAGCCTGGAGCCTGCTTCCGGTTCTGTGTCTCCCTCTCTCTCTGCCCCTCCCCCGTGCATGCCCTGTCTCTCTCTGTCTCAAAATAAATAAACATTAAAAAAAAAAATTAAAAAAAAAAAAAAAGAAAAAGAAAGAAATAGGCACACTATTTGATGGCTTTGCTTTCCTCTTCTTAGCCCTAAAGAGGGACTTAGGAGGCAGTCAGTGTGAAAGCTTGGTGCCCAGACCCTGGAGCGGGGAAACCTGATTTCAAATTCTGATTCTGCAATCAACTGGCTGGCTTTTCTGGGATAATGATATAACCTTCTTTGTAGGGTGATTATAAGGTTTCATAAGATCATCCACGTAAAGCGTCTCAACAGAGTGCCTGGTATAAGGTAAGTTATCAGTAATTGTAGCAGTTGCTTTTGTTACTCTTAATGTCAAACTGTAAAGGATAGCATCACCATGGATCCAGTGGATCAAGAAATGTCTAAGGACACTTGGCTGGTCACATTCAAGCAGATGGCAAGAACAGCTGATTATGATGACAATACTAAGTAATAGGAACGATACACCAGAGCCTGACTCAGGATGCAGCTAACACCAAAGAAATGGAGCTGAGAATGGAGGGATCGTGAGACTGAGCCTTGATGACATTACTCAGTCCAGCCGTGATGGACACTGATTGACTTTGGATTTTTTTTTGAGCTAGTACATTTTCTTTCCCCATGCCTCTTCAGACTTGGCCACTCTGAGCTGGGCTTCTGCCACTTGAGTAAAACAGATGGCCTGCCAGCCATTAGAAAGGGAAACCGAGATCACTGGGAGCCAGCATAGGTTAAGAAAAAACAAAAACAGAATAACAGGTCATACCAGACTATCCTCATTCTCTTACTGAAAGGCAACTAGGCCAGTGGATCAAAGGAATGCTGTAAGCTAGGGTAACTGGCCCCACAAGGTGATGACGTCTTTCTAGAGAGTGTCTGTCTGTCTATCTCTCTCTCTCTCTTTTTTAAAGATTTATATATTTTTTAAGTTTATTTATTTATTTTGAGAGAGACAGAGAGAGAGAGAGAGAGAGAGAGAGAGAGAGAGAGCGCACGAGCAGGGGAGAGGCAGTGAGAGAATCCCAAGCAGGCTCCGCACTGTCAGCAACTCAGGGCTTGAACTCACGAACTGTGCAGTCATGACCTGAGCTGAAACCAAGAGTCAGATGCTTCCCTAACTGAGCTGCCCAGGTGCCCCTTTTAAGGAGTCTCTCTAGGGAGTAAGACAAGGGTGATGGAGGCTGGGACTGAGGGTGGGGGGGAATCATAGGACAATAATATGAACTAAAAACTGATAAAACTACACAATTCAAAGAATGTTGATCAGTGTCAACCTCTGGGATCTGCTCCGTTTGCTTAAGGCCATCTGTCAGTCCTTCCAGTGCTTTCCATCTCCAAGACCACCCGAGTCTAAACCTCCACCACCTTTCTCCTGGAAGACTGCTAAGTCTCCTGACTGGATGCACAGCACCAGAGTGGAGCGTCTTTCAAAAACATGCAACTGACTGCCTGGAACCCAGACAAGCTTTCCCTTGATTCCCATCCCCCTTCCAAAAAACTACTCCTTTCCCCCCCAGTAATTATTTTTCTTATTCTATTTGTTTTACAGGTTCATTCAATAAAGTGTAAGCCCCACCAGGGGGAGGATCACATCTGTTTTCCAACACATCACCTAGTGCCGACTCCAGATCTAGCATATGGTAAGTGCTCAATTAACTGAATGAATGAATGATGCGGATGAACCAGCAGAATAATGATCAAATTGCCAATGGCACTGTAACAAGTGGAGTCAGACTAGCATAATCATATACAACTCTCAGGGGCCACCAAAAAGCTCAAGGTCAGGTGAGAGATAGCAACTCCCCTCGAATTTTATATCAGTGGAATTATAGAGTATGTGCTCTTTTTGGTCTGGCCTTTTTCTTCTCTTTTCAGCAAAATTCTTTTGAGATCTATCCATGTTGTGGCATGTATCAAGAGTTCATTACTTTTTAAATGCTGAGTGGTATTCGACTGCATGGATACAGCACAATGGTTGTTTTCTATTTATCACACTGGATAAACAATTGGTTGTTTTCCATTTATTACAACAGAGCTAGATGGAGAGATGTACTGTCTGGCTTACATGACTTACCTTTCAATGTTTTAATGTTTATTATTTATTTTTGAGAGAGAGAGAGAGAGAGTGTGTGCACATGACTGCGGGGGACAGGAGGGGGGGGGGCAGCAGAGAGAGAGGGAGACACAGAATTGAGGCAGGCTCCAGGCTCTGAGCTGTCAGCACAGAGTCTGATGCGGGGCTCGAACTCATGAACTGTGAGATCAGGACCTGAGCGAAGCTGGATGCTTCACTGACTGAGCCACCCAGGCGCCCCTTTAACTTTTTAAGAAAATGTCAAACTTTTCAAAAGTGGTGGTATCGCTTTACATTTCCACCGACAGTGTATGTGACTTCTAGTTCCTCCACATCCTCATCAGTTATCCTCTAGTCAGTCTTTTTTAGCCATCCCAATAGGTAGCAAGTGATATCTCATTATGGTTTTGACATGCATTTCCCTAATGATGAATTATCTGCGGCATCTTTTCAAGTGCTTACTTGCCACCCATATGTCCTCCTTGGACATTACGCTTTGTTCAAATTACAAAAGAGGCTCTCACTCCTTACATAATTTAGACAAACGATGCGGAATGTTATAAAGAATATGTAGTCCCCCATTACCAATCCCCACCTCCAACACACACACTGATAACCAAAGGTGCACAAGAACCAACAGGAGCACTGGTCAGGCAGGCAAATTCTTGCCCCCATTCTTGAAGATTTTTTTTTTTAAGTTTATTATGTATGTACATATTTAATGTTCATTCGAGAAAGAGCAGGAGCAGGGGCGGGGGTGGGGGTGAGGCAGAGAGAGAGGAGAGAGACAAAGAATGCCAAGCAGGCTCTGTGCCATGAGATCATGACCTGCGCCAAAACCAAGGGCCCAACTGACTGAGCCACCCTGGTGCCCTGTCCCCACTCTTGAAGATTCTGATTCAGGAGGTCAGGGATGGCTCATTTCAGCAAGTCCCTAAGTGATTCTGATGCAAGTAGTCTGTAGATCCTTTCTTGAGAAATTCTGCTTTTCCTACTAAAGAACTGTTTAAAGAATGAAGACAGCCAGTCTGGAAAGGCCTGCGTGGGCTGTGTTCAAATAAGGAAGAACCTTGGCCTGAGAGTGTGAGCACGTTTGCCTGATGTCGTCCTATGGGGCACCAAATGTTTGGAACCTAAAGGTCAAATTAGAAAAAACTCTAGGGGCACCTGGGTGGTTCAGTCGGTTGAGCATCCGACTTCGGCTCAGGTCATGATCTCACGGTCTGTGAGTTCCAGCCCCGCATCGGGCTCTGTGCTGACAGCTCAGAGCCTGGAGCCTGCTTCAGATTCTGTGTCTCCCTCTCTCTGCCCTGCCCCTGCTCACTGTCTCTCTCTCTCGAAAAATAAACAAACATTAAAAAAATTTTTTTTAGAGAAAAAACTTTGTAGGAGCGCCTGGCTAGTTCAGTTGGTAGAACAGGTGACTCTTGATCTTGGGGTTGTGAGTTCAAGCCTCGCCATGGGTGTACCACTTACTTTAAGAGAAAAAACAACTTTGTAACAGAGTTACTGTGAAACAAAATCAGGCCACGGAGCCGGGAAGGGAAGGAACTTGCCAAAGTCCCTGAGCTTGCAAAAAAAAAAAAAGGTTGAGAAATGACTGGCTGAAGGTGAGACAGAGAGGAGGCAAGAGGCATCCCAGACGCACACATACACATTCTCTGTTTCCGAGGAAAAACTCTCCTTTATAAATACCCAGAGAGGAATGTAAGACACCAGACAGGTAGTGTGTGTCTTAATCCAAATTAAATAGCAGCTATTTGCCCTAAGCCATATTTCCCTGACTCTATTTGCAAGGTCTAAAATGGTAGAGAAAGGAGACCACACAGCCTTTTGTAAGAGCAGTTCTTTTTATAGGTAAGTAGGCCTGCCCAGGCCCTGTCCTCACAATTTTGGATCCACAGACTTTAAAACTCCTAATGAACAACCAATAGGCTTTGGACAATCAAGCTCAACAAACGCCATTTTGCTTTGGTTACAGCGCTCAAACACCCGCCTCGGGAGTTAAATAAAAAGCCATTTATTTGATCTAGAATAGACTCAACGGAAGCACTGTTTACCATGGCAAGCTGCTGATCGAAGAGGGATGAGAGCCAGCTGCCAGCAACTCCTGTCCCCTGGCAGGGACTCAGCTGAGCCCCCATCACCTGGTAAGACTGTGTGTTGCCCAGGCCCTCATGTATGCCCTCCTCTATCCTCTCATGGAAAACCAAGCTATACAGGTGTTGGCTCCATCCGAAAAAGGCAAGCGAGGCCCAATAAACTGTCCTTGTTAGAATGTGTGGTAGCTTCAGGGGACCCCAGGGGCTCAGTGGGTTGAGAGTCCAACTCTTGATTTAGCCTCAGGTCATCATCCCTGAGGGTTGATGGGATCAAGCCCTGAGTTGGGCTCCACACTGTGTGTGGAGCCTGCTTGGGGCTCTCTCTCTCTCTCTCTCTCTCTCTCTCTCTCTCTCTCTCTCTCTCAGAGGCACCTGGGTGGCTCAGTTGGTTGAGCATCGGACTTCAGCTCAGGTCACGATCTCACGGTCCATGAGTTCGAGCCCCGCGTCCGGCTCTGGGCTGATGGCTCAGAGCCTGGAGCCTGCTTCGGATTCTGTGTCTCCCTCTCTCTCTGCCCCTCCCCTGCTCATGCTGTCTCTCTCTCTCTCAAAAATAAATAAACACTAAAAAATTAAAAATTAAAAAAAAAAAGAATGTCTGGTAGCTTCTACTCTCAGCATTTCACCTTGGGCCAAATACTGATGCCAGGCATTGCTGTGGTTTTATTTAGGCTATCGTCATTACAACATGTGCGGCTGCTTCTAAGTCATAACAGGGTTCACTTTAGAGTTTCATGTTTATAGTTTTTTTTAATTATTTCAGACACAGCCCAATTTCTCCCAGAGCCTTTCCTAACTGGCACAGCAGCAGGCCACTGGATTCTGTGCACCAGCACAGAAGGGCTCAGCCTTCATTCTTAAGTCTGAATACAACTTGAAGGATGAAGCAGACAATCTTATCCCTATTTCACAGGTAAAACTGGGCCCTGGAGAGGTTAAACTACTGGTCCAAGATCACACAACTAGCAGGGTCAGGACACTGGACTGACTGTCTAATTGGACTCACTTCTTTCCCAGCTGCCTCCCTTTAAAGGAGCAAAAGAATGCTCTGAACAGCACAGCCTGAATGTCAGCCTTCAGTCACTTCTTACAGCAGAATGCTTCATTCAGACCTGAAACCGTGTGCAAGGTTATGTGTGAACCTTGGGGCGGGGAGAGACTCAGATTTCTAAGGGGTCGGGGATCCCCAGAAGGTTAAGCATGTGGGCAGGCTGCTGTCAAGTTTCTCTACTCCCCTCCAAGTTTTGAGCGCTCACTGTGCACGGAGCACTGTAGGGGGAGCGGGACAGCCCCGGGGCTCTCTCAGTCCCAGCTTTGGCACAATCTTCTGGGGCTCCTTGGCCAAGGCGGCTCACCGCAGGGAGGCAAATTTCCTTTCCCTTTTCCCCTGGCCTGGACTGACTAGTCACAATTATATTTACCTTCTCAAAGATTCTTTAATATTGTTTGCATTTTCCATTGTTTTAACCTATGGGTTCTTATTAAAAGTCACCCCAAATCCTACACTGAAGCAGGCAGGGGTTAAGTTTGTTTTTTTTTGTTTTTTTTTAGGCCACCTTACCTCTCTGGGCCTTAGTTTTCCACCTGTAAAAGGTCACATGGATCAGGTTGCCAGCATGCCCGTAAGAGTAAGACCCGTGACGCAAACAAAGCTCACCTCGCCACCTGGGACCGGGCGTCGCGGCTTCCGCGCTCCCCACCTCCCCACTTGAATCCGAGCGCCCCCCCTCTCCGCGCCCACCCCGCCCCAATAGCCGGCAGCCCTCACCTCGCGGATCTCTGCCTCCGTCGACGCAGCCGCGGGGGCGCCAGGGGCGCCCGGCTCCCCTGCCCCGCGCCGCGTCTGGGCCTCGGCGCCGCGGGTCCCACGGAGGGCGCGGGCGGGCGCGGCTCTGCCCACGCTGCGCGCGTGCGTGCGCCGCGGAAGGGCGGCCCGCTCTCGCGCCTTTGTCAATTGTCTGCGGCCAGGTTGTTTTCCACTCGCTGCGCCCGGGACCCGGCCGGGCCGGACCGGGGTGGCCCTGGCCTTGGCCCGCCGCCAGCGCGGAGAGCTGCTGAGCGCCTAGCGCGCCCGGGGGCCCGCCCACCCTGCCTTCTAGTTCAGCCGTCTTCTCGCCAGGGGCACGGCACCCCCAACACCCGGGCCAGCGCTTAGGCCACCCGGTGGGAATGTTGACCCCTGGATCACTGAATATCTGTATTATCTGTGCCCCGGCCCGAAGCACTGGACATTAGGGCTGGACCTCGATTTCATTCCGAGAGTTCGCTGCCTAGGACCTCTGGGTTCTTACCCAGGCCTCCCGTGAAGTCAGTGTTAGACAAATCTGCCAGTCTCCCTGCCACCCGAGTCTCCTTTTCTGTGATCTGAAGGTGTTCTCCATTCTCTCCCTGCTGTGAAATGGGACGCTGTTCTAGGCACTAAGCATTCAGCAGTCCACGGAGCAGAAAAGGTCCCCGTCCTCTTAGGGGGGTGGTGGGTGAAGGTGGTCAGTGAACATTGAAATGATAATTGCAAGAAAAAAAAAATGTAATAATTGCTTTGAAAAAGGTTCCCGTCAGGACAACCAAACCTTGTTTGTGGGGTTAGGAATCGACTAGATTAACTTTCTTAAATCTTCTCGGTCCTAATCCTTATTCTTATTCTCGTTATTAGGGCTTATTATTTTTTATTATTATTAATGACAGCAGTAGTAGTATTGCTTACTAAGTGCCAAGCACTATACTAAACATTTTACTTGTATTTTTTTCATTAACCTCATTCACAACTTCTCTATGCAATAGGCATACTTCTCATTGTTGTTAATATTATCCTCCTTTGAGAGAAACTGAGGCCAGAAATGAAAAGTAACTTGTCCACTATGGCATAGCTACAAAGCAACAGAACCAGTATTCAAATTCAGACTCTCTGAGGCCTCAGGGTGCTTCCTCTCTACTCTACACCCATAAAAATATGAAGACCAAAATGAGGTTGTCTTCAGTGTGATGGATGAGAAAAACGGAAGGGGAGAGGGTGGTTTATTCTGTAGACAAGAAAAGCAAAGGAAGGTGAGAGCTTTCTGAAAGCACTGTCCATGGATTAGACTTGGCGCGTATGACCTGAGAGGTCACTAGCATGGGGAAATCTATGAAGGACAGACACATTGCAACACATAAGGCAGAATTTCTCCAACAGAACATTTCACAAGTGGTATCAGTGCCTGGAGAAAGTGCCTTATATATATAAATAAGGGTCAGCCTTCAAAATATAACATTGTAGGGCACCTGGCTGGCTCAGTTGGAAGAGCATGTGACTCTTGATCTCAGGGTTGTGAGTTTGAGCCCCACGTTGGGTGTAGAGATTATTAAAAATAAATACATGAACTTTAAAACAACAACAAAAAAATATAAAATTGCATGTCAACTATATTTCAATAATAAAAAGAATGTTTTAAAATAGTCAACATTCAAGCAGAGAGGCTTATCAGGAATGCTTCAAAGAAGAGTCCTGTAAAAGTTAAAGACTGGGTTAGGAATCTCTAAGTTTTCTTCCCATTCTGAAGGAATTCTGGAGGGAAATGGAATCCTAGAGTGCTTAAGTGACATACCCAAAGCCCCCCAGGAGTGAAGACCTGACCCCAAAGCAAGGCTGACTTCTAAATCAGACTTTCTGGGGCGCCTGGGTGGCTCAGTCGGTTGAGCGTCCGACTTCAGCTCAGGTCATGCTCTTGCAGTCTGTGAGTTCGAGTCCCATGTCGGGCTCTGTGCTGACACCTCGGAGCCTGGAGCCTGCTTCCGATTCTGTGTCTCCCTCTCTCTCTGCCCCTTCCCCACTCATGCTCTGTCTCTCTCTGTCTCAAAAATAAATTTAAAAAAAAATTTAAAAAAATAAAAAATAAATCAGACTTTCTGTTTGTGGGGAAAGTCTTGCATGCTCAACACCTCAGTTCTGCTCCTGTAAAGTGTGTGTGTGTGTGTGTGTGTGTGTGTGTGTGTGTGACCAGTCTTTTCTTGGGAGTATGGAATCAGCTGCTCTCTCTGTTCCACTTTATATTATTAATGTGCACCTTTCCTCCTTGCTTGTGTTGAATATTCTGTGATTTCACACACAAGTGTCAACACTCCCCGAGCAACTGCTGTATCACTGGGGTCTCAGGTGTAGCGGGGTCCCAATTCCACAAGAAGGACTTATTTGGTAATTTAAGGAAAAAGGAGACACGCTGGATAGTATTTTCATTTGAAACTGATGTTTCTTAGATTCTGTTTGAGGACTCTGGATTTATCTTGAGTTAAATTCCTAAGGTACTAACACTAATATCCCATTTCTTATCCTAGGTCACAAATACTTTGATGCGCAGCAATCTAGAACTGCCAGCTTCGGAGGAGGCATTCTTTTCTCGGTGCTCTAGACAGCTACTTGTTTGTTTTCAAACTGGAAACCTCGAATGGAGGATTGGGACTGGTTTCTAGAAAATACACAAATGAATGGACATCACCTTGCCCCCAGTGACACTACTTCAAAGATTAAAAGTTCCTCTTCTCTTCTATCCTCAACAGTGATCAATTTTCAAATTTCTTTTTTGAAAAGAAAATGTATTTACCTAGCTCAAAATTCAAAAGTATACCATTAGGGCTACAGCTTATTGATCTTTGGGTGCCTCTCAGTGCCCGCCGTGTTGCCTTGCATACAGTAGGTGCTGAATAAGTGTTAATCGACTGGGTGGATGAGTGTGATGAAGAAGTTGTGGGAGACAGAGGAAGAAGTGGTTTAGTTAGGATGGGGCAGCAAACATTTTGCCTGAGATGCGTGGGCTTCAAAGGAGCCAGTTGCAACAACTCCCAGACCAGTTGCAAATTTGACCACGACTTTATCTAGAGATCTGTATTAAAAGCGGTGGCCTCAGGGGCGCCTGGCTGGCTTAGTTCGATGAGCATGTGACTCTTGGTCTTGGGGTGATGAATTGAACCCCCACGTTGAGTGCAGAGATTACTTAAATAATCTTTAAAAAATCTTTAAATAATCTTGAAAAAATATTATTTACTACTAAAATGAATAATCTTTAAAAAAAAAAAAAAAAGCAGCGGCATTAGACCCTTTTGGATGGTGCACGATCTAAAGATTACGTACCAGCCAGAGTCTTTTTGCTGCAAGCGATACTCAACTGCTTCTGGTTAACTGAAGCATCAAAGGAATTTATTGAATAGTACTGAGCTCAAAGAATCAAAGGACAGGCTGGAGAACCAGATGGGCGTGAAGGGAGGCTGGGGGGCCAGACCCGCAGAGGAAACCACACGACAGGAAAAACGCTGCTTCTGGACATCGGCAATGTACTGAGGATGGGTGCTACAACTGACCCAGCTGTCACTGCTGCCACCAGATATCGCGTGCCACCACTACCGGAATAAGTTTTGTACATTGCCTGCTTCTCTTGGCTCCTACCTCTAGAATCGTGATCCAGGTGGGATTGGCTGATCGGTCATGCCTGAGTCCCAAACAGTCAGCGATCAGGGAACGCTTTTGGCTTCCTTGAGTGAGATGCAGGGCCCTGCTCTCCAAACTTACAAAGGCAGTTTGGAGGCTGGGCAATCAGGAAAATGATAAATGTCCACCATGTAGTTATGTTCTGGTAATTCGTAGGCCCCAAAGGGAAAGAATTAAAGAGTATAATCTGTATAAAGGGCTGCATAATACAGCATCTGAGCTGAACTCCCAAAACCAGACGAGGTGGCTATTACAGTTACTACCGAACCTTCAATCTTTTTTAAATGTTATAAAAGTAAGCTCTACGCCCAATGTGTAGTTTGAACTCATGACCCCGTGATCGAGTCACATGCTCTACCGACCGAGCCAGCCGGGTGCCCATTTCCCAACCTTTTAAAATTTCATCCATCTAAGAACTTCTTTATAGCACTAGTATTTTCTTCCCAAGCCTTTCCTTCTCTTTCTCTGTGGAATCACTCATAATTGCACGGCTGAGCAAAGAAAGGTTGAGAAGAGGTAAATTATGCCAAATGTGTACTTAGCAGCACAACACAGGCAGTGCCATGAGCCTAATGAATCGGATTTGTTTTTCTGACCAGTTTGTGTTTTCGTTCAAACTGCTTCCCTCTTTTTAGAGTCTCGGTCTTGAGACCATAGCGATTTTTTCGTTCACCTTCGTTAAATACACCACTCTAATTTCTACACCGATACTACAAATAGGTGCAGGACACCTCGGTGGCTCAGTCAGTTAAGCATCCACTTCCGGCTCAGGTCGTGGTCTCGTGGTTCGCGGGTTTGAGCCCCGAGTCAGGCTCTGTGCTGACAGCTCAGAGGCTGGAGCCTGCTTTGGATTCTGTGTGTGTGTGTCTCTCTCTCTGCCCCTCCCCCGCTAGCACTCTGTCTCTCTCTCTCAAAGATAAACATTTAAAAAAATAATTTAGAAAATAGGTGCAAAAAAATAGGTGCTATTTACTGAATGCCTGATACATGTCAGAAATTTCTCATGGATGATCTTTAATCCTGACCACCACCCTATATGATTTGCATTTTATAATTGTGGAAATGGAGGCTCAGGAAGATTAACCCATCCAAGGTTACATGGCTCATAGGTGACATCTGTAGCCAGGTCTATCCAGTACACAATTCTGTGTCTCAGATGGCTGCTTTCTCCAAAGATTCTCATCGCCATTTAAAAAAAAAAAAAAAAAAAAAAAATCATACTAAAGGAGCACCTGGGTGGCTCAGTCGGTTAAGCATCTGACTTCGCCTCAGGTCATGATCTTACAGTTCATAGGTTCGAGCCCTGCGTCAGGCTCTGTGCTGACAGTTCAGAGCCTGGATCCTGCTTCAGATTCTGTGTCTCCCTCTCTCTCTGCCCCTCCTTCATTCATGTTCTCTCTCTCAAAAATAAATAAATGTTAAAAAAAATTTTTTTTTAAATTCTACTAAGTCTGAATGTAATGATTTCCTCTGTCTTCGGAGATCTTAAATCGTCAGAAAGACAAGTCAAGAAATTATCAGTTGCGTGTCCTTAGCAGAATTAAGCTTTTATCACATTAACAGGCTAGTTTAATAACCTCATTATTAATGTATAAAAATTTTTATAACAAGAGTGTCTGCTTTATTCAGCCCAAATTACAAGCCAGTTACTATGCTAGTTAGCCCTAAAAGATGAGTTTAACCATGTTCTTTTTTATTAATGAGAAACCTGAGATTTTCAGCGACAGAAACTCGCCAGGGGCCTCGCTGCTCCAAAGGGGCAAACCTAGGACCGCAGCCGCAGCAGCCGGGACTCTGAAGCCTCCTTTGGTCCGCGATGTCACACTCTTTCTGGGCCACTTCTATAATTTGTACTGAGAAACACTACCTAGCATCTCTTCTGTTTCTTTCTCCTCCTGGTTTCCAGTGGCTTCCATCTGTGTTCCCAACTTGTCGTGGGTATAATCACCATATAAAGACAGAGCTCTTCCCTGTTCCCTTCCAAGTTTCCCAGCTCCCTCTTCCCATAGTCAAGGGCACAACCTTCTCCTTCTCCTTCTCCTTCTCCTTCTCCTTCTCCTTCTCCTTCTTAATGTTTATTTCTTTATTTTTGAGAGAGAGAGAGAGTGAGAGCATGTGGGGGAGGGGCAGGGGGGGTGGGGGAGAGGGAGAGAGAATCCCAAGCAGGATCCATGCTCAGCACAGGAGCCCAGTGGGATGGGGGTGGGGTGGCGCTTCATCCTATAACCGTGAAATCATGACCTGAGCAGAGATCAAGAGTCCAACGCTTTACCCACTGAGCCACCCAGGCGCCTCAAGGGCACAACCTTCTCACACAGACTCAGCCCTGAGCTCTGTCATAGTCCTGTTCTTAATGTGCAGAAAGATGTGAAAACTTAGTTTTGAAGTTTAGGAGATACCCTCTAAATCTACTTTGCTGGAATCCCATCCCTGAATAAGTGCCTCAGTTCTAGAAATTGACTTTAACACATTACAATCATGATTTTTTAGCCCAGGTTTGGGAAACTTGCGTTTACCCTACCTTACTCCTCGTATTAGTCAGTACTCCTTTGGTCCCAGTGCCAGAAATCCAACTCATCTAGAAATCATAATGTCCATTAGAGACATCTCTAGAGAAAAGACCATCTCTGCCTATGTGTCTCTTCAAGAGAACAAGCCCTCCTGGGGCACCTGGGTGGCTCAGTCAGGTAAGTGCCTGACTCGTGATTTTGGCTCAGGTCATGATCTCACAGTTGCTGAGATCGAAAGCCCCGTGTTGGGTTCCTTACTGGCACTGGGCTCTGTGCTGACAGGGCGGAGACTGCTTGGGATTCTCTACCCCACTCACTCCATATCTCTCTCTCTCTCTCTCTCTCTCTCTCTCTCTCTATCAAAATAAATAATTAAACGTTGAAAAGAGAGAGAGAAAGAGAACAAGCCCCCCTAAAAGTTCTACAGCAGACTTTTCCTCCCATCTCATTGAGTACAATAACATGTCCATACCAAACCATACCTAAACCAATTGCTGACTGGCTTAGATGGGTGAAGACCCAACACCGGGCCAGCCGCCTCTAAACCATTAGTTATGTAGACTTAACACAATTGGAGTCTTTTGGGGAGGAGGAAGGACAAGGGGGAATGCCCTTGGGTAGGCATCCAACAGTGTCTGCTGCAGGAGGGAGTGGGCAATTCTACAAGGAAGATGAGAGCCAAAGATAAGGTGACCCTTCCTGCTGAGTCCTTAAAGAGAGAGTTCTTACCAACTAGATAGGCATGGAAAGTTATGCCAGGTAGAAAAAGCTGCATACATATCACTATGCAACTTCCTAGGGGTGCCTGGGTGGCTCAGTCGGTTAAGGGTCCGACTTCAGCTCAGGTCATGATCTCGCAGTTGTGGGTTTGAGCCCCATGCCCGCATAGGGCTCTGTGCTGACAACTCAGAGCCTAGAGCCTGCTTTGGATTCTGTGTCTCCCTCTCTCTCTGCCCTTCCCCCACTCACGCTCTGTCTCTCTCCCTCTCACAAAAATAAATGAACATTAAAAAAATATGCAACTAGCTTGTGTTTTCAGGAAATGCAATCACTTCATTATAGCTAGATTGAATGTTATACATCGGAGTGTGCAGTGACAGCTGTAGGCAGGCACCGTGTTCTGGAAAGCACATATGTCCTGCTAAGGAATTTAAACTATGTCTGTAGGCAATGGGGGAGTCGTCGGAGAATGGAGACAGCATCATATTATTTGAATTTTAAAAACATCACCTAGTGAAAAATGGATCCCGGAAAAATATAAAGCTGAAGGCTGGGAGACTAGTTTGAAAGTTGTGGTGTTCAGCCTGGGGTGAGATAATAAGGCCTCAGGTTAAGGCTGCAGTAATAGTGAAGTAGAGAATGAAAGGATAAGAGGAAAATGTTGAGGGAATATCTGATGACCTACAGGATGTGAGGGGATGGAGGGCCTAGGCCTACTCTGAGATTTTTGTCTTGGGCAGCTAGGTGCATGGTGGGAAACTTCGCTAAAGAAAGGGCATCCTAGAGAAGGAACAGGTTTGGGGCAAAGGTTGGGGGTGAGAGAAGTAGTGAGATCACTTTTAAACCAGCTGACACCCTGAGCATGTCCAAGTGAAGACGTCCAGTGGGAAGATGGAGGTAAGGTTCTGGAAGAGGGAAATTGAGATTGATAATCCAGCTTTGGAAGTCACTGGCAAACTGTTGTACATGAACCTGTAAGAGTGAACGAGATTAGCCTGGGAAAACGGGAAGGACATGAAGAAAGTAAGACCAAGGACAAAGACCTGTGAGCACAAGCAAGGGACAGACGGAGAAGCTGGCTAAAAAGCTAGGCTAGGGGAAGTCAGACAGAGTGGGGAGGTGAGCCAGCCTTTTATAAAACTTCCTTAGGGACAATTTCTTTCAACTGTTGTGCTTCAGTCCGGTCCCACACCACCAAGACAAACTACGGTTAAAATTCTTGGCCAGTATTGTTTGAATTATTTTAGTATCTGATTTTTATTTATTGGTTTCTAGTTGAAAGTCCGCTTGATCAATGCAATGCTTTGCTGGAAACTGCAGGAGAAAAAAAAGGTCTGGTGAGGAAGGGAAACTTCCTCAATGTAATATGCATTCCCTGTCCTGGAATACAGCCGGCAAGGTCTTGTTGCTACACATTTAAGGATCTGCAATAATGTGGCCAAGGGTGTAAATAATTTGTAAGACTGGAAGTTGATACAACCTTTGTGACTCAGCAATTTCACATCTGTTTCCTATAGAAATCCACACAGTGCACAAAGACACATGGGGAAGGTTGTTTATTGTGACTTAAGAAAAAAAATCAAAGTAGGGGCACCTGGGTGGCTTAGTCAGTTGAGCATCCACCTCTTGGTTTCTGCTCAGGTCATGATCCTGGGGTTGTGGGATCAAGCCCCTTAGGGCTCCATGCTGAATTTGGAGCCTGCTTAAGATATTCTCTCTCTCTCTCTCTCTCTCTCTCTCTCTCTCCCTTTGCCCTTCCCCTGCTTGCACTCTTTCTCCCTCTAAAAAATTTTAAAAAAATTTTTAAGTAAAAAAAAATCAAAATAAAGAGCTAGAAATAGCCCAAATAACTGTCAGCAGGAGATAGTTAAATAAATTCCAGAGTGTCTACACCAGGTACTGCTATGCAGCCAATACAAAAAGAATAAAGTTTTATTTATAGGCATGGACCTGTAAAGATGTCCGTGTTATAAACATTGTTATAGATGTTGTTATATTAACTGAGAAAAAAACAGGTTTCAGAGCCATATGCTTAACATGTCCATAGGTAAATCTATATAATGCATATATATAATCCATTAGTCATTCAATAAATGCTATTGAGTGAGGCACTGTTCTGGGGATACATTAGTGAACAAGACAGAAAAAAATCCTGACTCAATGAGCAAACGTTCTAGGGAAGGAGGTTAAGTCAAAAAGAGTAAAAGCATAAATATATAAATTTAGATACTAATAAGTGCCATGAAAGAAAATAAAGTAGAATAAAAACCTGACGAGTAGCTAGGTATGGTGAGGGGATGTGGGTAAATGGTTATTTTAAATAATTTGGTCAGGAAACGTGTTGCTCGGGAGAGAACCTCTCAGCCGTGATCTGAACGAAGTATGTGTGTAGATAAAGAGATTTATTTTAAGGAATTGATTTATGTGATTGTGGAAGCTCAGTAAATCCAAACTCTGCAGTGGAGGTGGCAGGCTGGGGACCCAGGGACGAGTTGCAGTTTGAGACCAAAGGCTGTCTGCTGGCAGAATTCCTTCTTGCTTGGGGGAGGTCGGTCTTTGTTCTATGAAGGCCTTCAGTTCATTGGATGAAGCCCACCCGCATTGTGGAGGATATTCTGCGTTAGGCAAAGTTCACCTATTTAAATGCTAATCTTATGCAAAAAACATCTTCACAGAAACGTTCAGAATGATGTTTGAGCAAATATCTGGGCACCAAGGCCCAGCCAGCTGAGTTGACACACACAACGAACCATCTCTGGGGCGCCTGGGTGGCTCAGTCAATTAAGTGTTGGGCTATTGACTTAGGCTCAGGTCATGATCTCACAGTTTGGGAGTTCCAGCCCCGAAGTCAGGCTCTGTGCGGCTCGTGCAGAGCCTGCTTGGGATTCTCTCTCCCTCTCTCTCTCTGTCCCTCCCCCTGCCCCAAAATAAATAAATGAACTTTAAAAAATTAAGCATCACAAGTCCATCCCTTGTCAACTTGGCACCCAAATGCATCTCCTTAAGCCACACTTAGTCTCTGAATAGACAGTCACAAGGTCACACTTCCATCTCACATGATACAACTATCTCGTGTACAACTGAAAACGAAAACACACTCTTTTCTCCAGAAGACAATACAGAGTCCTTGGGTAATGTTGACACGTCTCCTTAATTACTGCTGTCTGCCATGTGACAATACAAGAAGACTGCAACCCAGAAGAAGGTTCTCACCAGAACTTGACCATGTTGACATCCTCATCTCAGACTCTCAGCTCCCAGAACTGTGAGAAAATCAATTTCTGTTTTTTAAGCCACCCAGTCTATAGTCTTTTTCTATTTATTATTTGGTATTTGTTACTATGGTATATTTGTTTCCTTCCCTTTCTTATCCCCTTATCATGTAACATAAGATCCATTGACTTAGGGGCGCCTGGGTGGCCCAGTTGGTTCAGCGGCTGCCTTCAGCTCAGGTCATGATCTCACAGTTCGTGGGTTCAAGCCCCAGATTGGGCTCTGCGCTCGCAGCTCAGCTCAGAGCTTGGAGCCTGCTTCGGATTCTGTGTCTGCCTCTCCCCGGCTCTGTCTCTCTCTCAAAAATAAATAAAAACATTAAAGAAAAGATACATTGACTTTATATTGTCATATTCAAGTTTTGTTAATCAAAATGCAGTGTTTGATCTTGTTTAGAAAGCACCATAGGTTTGCTCAAACTCCTGGCAATACTTAGATCCTCAAGTGTTCTTCTAAGTTCCCTGACTCCAGCTCTTTTCTGGGCATTTAACATTTGACTGTTCAGATCCTGCCAGGTAATTCTGGTCAGGCATTATGCTAGGCTACAGAAGTCGGCTAAAGTAACAGAAAATAGCTAAATCCACAAGGTGGCAGTATTGTATAACTATTGAAAACCATGATGCAGCGTGGGCTCTTGAACATACCCGTCTGTGGCATATTATGTGATCTATTAAATGAATGTCTGTTTTTGTAACTTCACTTATTCTTGAAATAAATGAGCAGGGTGTTTTAAACCTTCCTAGGGTGTTTTATAGTTCTTAGATGTTTAGACTGGAGAAAAAAAAAAAGCAGGATTCTTGGAATCAGAAAAGTCTGAGTTCAAGTACAAGATACACCCCTGGCTTACTTCGTGAACTTAGGCAAGTTAACTGAGATTTCTGTGCTTCAGCTGCTCTATCTAAAAATTTTAAATGGGGTGTGTGGGTGGTTCCGTTGGTTAACCTTCCAATTCTCGATTTCAGCTTAGGTCATGATCTCATGGGTTTGTGAGTTCAAGCCCCATGGCAGGCTACACACCATGCAGAGACTGCTTAGGATCCTCTCTCTCTCCCCTTCTGTCTGCCCCTCAGCTGCTCGTGCTCTTTCTCTCTCAAAATAAACAAATAAACTTAAGAAAATACATAAAAATAAAAATTTAAAACATGGGGGCACCTGGCTGGTTCAGTTGGTAAAGTATGTGACTCTTGATCTCAGGGTCCTTAGTTCAGGCCCCATGTTGGGCATAGAGCTTATTTTTAAAAAATTAAAATTTAGGGGCACCTGCTCAGTCGGTTGAGCATCTGACTCTTGGTTTCAGCTCAGGGCATGATCTCATGGTTTGTGAGTTTGAGCCCCTTGTCAGGCTCTGTGCTGCCAGTGGGGAGCCTGCTTGGGATTCTCTCTCTCTCTCTCTCTCTCCCCCTCCCCCTTTCTCACATGTGCACACAAGCACTCTCTGTCTCTCAAAAGAAATAAACCTTTATTTTATTTATTTATTTTTTAATGTTTATTTTTGAGACAGAGAGGGAGAGAGACAGAGACAGAGCGTGAGTGGGGGAGGGGCAGAGAGCAAGGGAGACAGAATCTGAAGCAGGTTCCAGGCTCTGAGCTGTCAGCACAGAGCACAATGCGGGGCTCAAACCCACGAACCGTGAGATCATGACCTGGGCTAAAGTCGGACGCTTAACCGACTGAGCCACCCAGGCGCCCCTAAATAAACCTTTAAAAAAAAAAAAACCCTCATGCAAAATGCTTAAAATTAAAAAATAAAAATTTAAAACAATGAAATTACTTTCCCTGTGAAATCTTTTTTACGACGTGAGATAATACAGGTAAGAATACTACTGTAAAACATTTCTTATAAATGTTAAAAATAATTATTATCTTAGCATTGGAAAATCAATCAGGGTAGATGTCATCTGAAAGCTCAGTATCTTCAAGTTGATTAGAAGAAAGGTTCTGAGGCTTTCAGAATAGCCTAGAGTATCTGATTTCTGTTTCCTGTGACACATCTTAGCTTATGGTGACCTTGTCAGAAGGAATCATCTACATAAAGAGATCAGTTGTGGTACTGTCACAGTTATTACACTTTTCTTATTTTTGGCTTTGGACTATAACTGTGAAGTCCCTATTTCAGCTGACAGCCTATCTCCTTCCACCAGGAAGGTTAGAAAAAGTCACCTCTGGCTTGAATTACCTAATAATAACAGCAGCAGGGTATATTTGTATGAGGTTTATGGCTTAAACAAAGTGCTTTTACGTATCCTGTTTCAACTAGGGCAGAAGCTATGGCAATCAATGATACAGTGTGAGACAAGAAAATATAAGCTAGGAAGGTCAATAGGATTTGAAATTCTTTTTTTTTTTTAAGTTTATTTAATTATTTTGAGAGTGGGTGGGGGAGGGGCAGAAAGAGAGGGAAAGAGAGAGAGAGAGAGAGAGAGAGAGAGAGAGAATCCCAAGTAGGCTCCACGCTCAGCAAGGAGATAGTCTCAAGACTGTGAGATCATGACCGGAGCTGAAATAGAGAGTCAGACGCTTAACCAACTGACCCACCCAGGTGCCCCAGGATTTGAAATTCTAAGCAGTGAAAGAAAATATAAAATATTTGAGTCTGAGTTGGAAGAGCGTATGGCGATTGATCTCGGGGGTGTGAGTTGGAGCCCCACGTCAGGTGTAGAAATTATTTAAACAAATCTATATATATATATATGTATATACGTATGTGTGTGTATATACATATATACACACATATGTATATACACACACATGTATATATACATATATATGTGTGTATATATATGTGTATATGTGTATGTGTATATGTATAAATGTGTACGCATACATATATATACATATATTGTATGTATGTCGTACATATATACACATGTATTATGTGTGCACATATACATATATACACATGCATGCATATATACATACATGTATGTGTACATGCATATATATACATATATACACATGCATATACATATATACATATACATATATATGCATATATACATATATATAAGTCTCATGTGGGTTAGAAGGAGGCAGAAGGTGAGTAGAAAGGGTCTTATATCTATCACTATCCCAGCATAGAGAACACTGAAAAGAAACAGTCATAGGAGTTCAGATCAGGTTCAGGGTCCAACAGGAAGTAAGGAGGGGCTGGAAAGTCTGGTAGATAGCTAAGATTTAAATAGGTTTGTTGGCTTGAGAATCTGAAAGGGAAAGAGGCAGAAGAAATTAACACTGGCTAGGCAGGAATAAACAGTGTTGTCTAAGAGGAATCGCTGGTGGGGACAGGAGGATAGAGGTAAATAACTGAGGTCAGGTAGCTAGGACCAAGGAATCAGCTAGAGAGCCAGGGACTACTAAGCATGAAGGAGATGAGTGTAGTCCTCAAAAGTGTGGGAGTTCGGGCTCAGCTGGAAGTCAGAACCCAGACCCAAGCTACAGAACTTCAGCGCGAGATCAGTTGAGCTGCAGATGGCCCGGGGCCGGCCAGCTGCAGGGGGATGATTTAAGTCAAACTTAGATCTACTGAGGTAGTGACTGCTAACTGCTCCCCATTTAGATGTAGAGCAGGCTCCAAGGTCTGGACAGGACATGCTAACTGTGAGAGTGAACAGTTACATCCCAGAACGGTGGTTTTGATTGTGAGGAGTTCTCAAAGGCTGGTGGTGTTGGATAAGTCGCCATACCTCTCCAGATGAATATAACAATAGATGCCCTAATACAGGTTATGAAAAGCACGAGTTAATGCATCACCAAATACTTGATGAACTGTAAAGGGCTATATAAAGATATTTTGACTTGTTTTGCTTTGTGGATTAGGGCCCTACAATCCGGAGTTCTTTTTTTCACCTATCAGGCCCCTGACTCCGCTCACTGCAAGAAGACTTTTCCTGGCAGCATTGAGCTTGGCCAGGATCAAATGGCACAGCTACCCATTTTGTGTGATCGGTATCAGTACATCCTGGCATCAGCGTGGGGAGTTGAGAGTTAACAGGATGTGTTTCAGGACCCGCTCTCCTCAGGAATGGCAACTCAAGCATCTTCCAAATTTAGTCTCACAAAGAAGAGTAGATTACTATAGTGAGTAATAATGAGTCACTGGGAGCACAGTTTTCATGCCCTTGCCGATGAACAACGCAGAGGAAGAGAAGAGGGGCTGAGAAAGGGAACGGACCTACAAACGGCAGAAACTCCAAAACACAAAATTCTTTCAAATAAAAATGGCTAACACAAATATCCCCAAATGTGATGTATAACAGCACATTTCCAGGAATTAATGGTGCGTGTGATTAAAAAAGAAAATGTAAAATGTAATTTGATTATCAAAATATCGACAGGTCAGACCAACTGACCCAAACAATATAACCCGTGTACAAGGAGGAACCCAGGAGAAATTCAGACATTTCATCTTTTCAAGTTCTGCTGCTGGTATGGTTTCAAGGAGTATCAGGGAACATCACTGATTTGAATTTCCTCCCTGTCAGGACATACCTCTAACATTTAAATATGACACTGCAGAATGTTCATTGCAGACAAATGAGTTAAAGCCTCAGGCATTATTTCAAAGCAACTCTGAGAGGAAGGGGAGGGGCTAGTGGAAACAGTATTTTAAGAAGACAGGAAGCAAGCTTTGCTTGATTTTCACTGGTGAATCTCATTCCTTGCCAAGAATAAGACTATGTTGAAGAGTCAAATCATTTCATGATTTCCTTCTATGAGAATCTAAGCAAGGATTTTTTCAGACGAGAAAAAGAAAAACTGCCAGAGGTCATTTCACTGAGGCCCCACCCCCACTTCTAGGAAGAGCCATACCTAAACCCAAGATTCAATTATTGCCTTTCTTAAAATACTTTAAAAAGAAGATATTTCCCAGTCCGTGATTTGGGAGTCTCCTCTAATTTCCAACTACTGTATATATTGATTGCTGTGTTTCACTGTTAAAGAGTCTGCTTTTCCTGACAAGTGTTAAGGGGCACGGGTAAGGACCTTCCCGTGAGAATTTGATCTATTATCTGAATTTTAAGAAGCTGTAAAAGAGAAACAGCATGTTTATTTCCTTTTTCTACTTCAAAATATAGAAGGCATTTTCGGTATATAGCACAATGCTTAAAGCTAGAAAAAACCTTAGAATCTGACTTCTCTTTTAAAAGATTACAACCTTGAAGCCTAAAAAATATTTAAGGTAGAGTTACAACAAAAATTCAGATTTTAATGACTACTGAGGTCCGGATACATTTCCCCGCATCATTTAACCTAGTCCTCAAATACCCAAGTAAAAGGGCACTTTGTTTCTCCTCTCCCATCCCAAGGTTTTTGACAACATATTTTGTTTGTTATCTATTTCTTAAAATTCTTTAAAACTTTTTTTTTTTTTTTATTTAGAGAGAAAGAGAGAGAGCGAGCAAGCCAGCAATTGTGAATGGGGGAAAGGGAGGGACAGGATCTCTGTGCTGAGCTCAGAGCCTGACGAGGGGCTCAATCCCATGACACGGGTATCACGGCCTGAAGGGAAATCCGGAGTGGGATGCTCAACCAACTGAGCCACCCAGGAGCCTCAACTACTTCTTAAGAATAAAATTAATTTCCATTACTCTATTATTGTTTCCATGGGTTTTTGCTTAAAGTTAGGAAAACTTCCAGGTCCTTGGCTACTCTAAATGTAGGTGGCAACAATTTACCCACATAGGTGAAAAAGGACATGTTCTCATTTAACAAAATACCCTGAGATGCCTAATTCAAGCATTCAAAAATGTCTGTAGTAAACTCTGGGTCAATCTAAGTTTTAGAACACTGGTAAGTCGAATTCTCCCCCATCCCTAAGACTCTGCACACTTAGTTTTGTGGGAAAACTTGAGCTCGTGCAAAATATGAGAGATTTGAACACATATGAGATTATCCTGTTTTTCCTCTTTCGTTTACTGCAGGCAGTCTTGGTTTTGAGAGGCCTTTGACCTCATTCTTTCTTACCAGAAATTAATTGTCCCCTCCTCTCCTTCAACTAAATCTAAATATCTGTAGAATGCAATTGCTTCACTAATGGCCAACAGAAGTGTCTTGCTAGCTGCGTCCATAATAGGGTCATTTTCAATTGCATGAGTACATCCTTGTAAACCACAGACTTGCAACATTCTTGAGATTTTGAAAGGGGTGGGGAAGCGAATGGGACAGCTGCAAAGAAATCTTCTAATTAAGTTTATTAGGCTTTACAACAACAGGTCATCAGGAAAAATAAAACCCTAACAAACTTTCTTAAGGTAGACAGAAAAAAATTAAGATTTAATTGTAGATAAATTTAAGAAATGTGAGGATAGCCCGTGAATATGGGTTTAATCATCACAGACTGTACTAAAACAATTAGAAGTGGTTATTCATGACACAGTTTTTTTTAAAGTTTATTTATTTATTTTGAGAGAGAGAGAGAGAGCAGGAGACGGGCAGAGAGAGAGGGAGAGAGACAAAGAATTCCCAAGCAGGCTCCACCCTAACAGCACAAGGCCCGACACAGGACTTGATCCCACGAATCACGAGATCATGACCTGAGCTGAAATCAAGAGTCAGACACTCAACCGACTGAGCCACCCAGGTGCCCTCATTCAAGAGGTTTTAAAACTCGTAGCATTTCTGGAAATATACCCTAACCAATTAATTTTGGATGTGAGCAAAGATATAGCTGTACAAATGCTCATTAAAACATTGTTTATACTAGCAAAAATTTGGAAATAACCAAAATACTCAGTTGGGTCTGGTCAAGTGCTGTTCCATCAACACAACACATACTTATAGGTAGACAATAAAAATGATTCTTTGGGGGCACCTGGGTGGCTCAGTTGGTTAAGCGTCCAACTTCAGCTCGGGTCATGATCTTGCGGTCTATGAGTTCGAGCCCCACGCCGGGCTCTGTGCTGACGGCTCAGAGCCTGGAGCCTGCTTCCAATTCTGTGTCTCCCTCTCTCTCTGTCCCTCCCCTGCTCATGCTCTGTCTCTCTGTGTCTCAAAAATAAATAAAAACATTTAAAAAAAAGTTTTTAATGATTCTTTGGAAGATTACTTAGTTATGTGTTAAAAAAAAAAATTCCACCCAGTAAATTTGAAGATCTAATTGGCTTTATTAAATGATTCATAAATTGGGCAGCATCTCATGTAGCAAGTAGAGGGCAGCTCTGAGGAGTTGTACAAAACGGAAGTTTTTTATAGGAAGGAAGGTGGGGCAAGAAAATTACAAGCAAAAGCAAAGAAAGGACTGTCTCCGCGAACATCACCTTCCCCGAGGGAGAAGGGCAAGGGGTCTTATTATACAGATTACCTCATCTTCCTTTGGGAGGTAGAGGAGGTCCAAGAGACAGATGATCTCATTGGTGCTTATCAGAAAATTCCTGACTGACGGGTTAAGACTTACCTTTCTGAGGGAGGTTGAAACTACAGTTAGATTAGGTATTAAGCCCTGGTCTACTGACTTGGGGCCTTAACTCAAGTGAGGCTACTTTGGGCCTGTGGTTTTCTTTTTAACCTAAGGACACATGTCTCCAATAAATTATGAAGTGAAAAAAAATAGGTGTCAAAACTGAATGTGCCCTATGGTTACTTGTTGTAAATATTAAGAGATAAAATTTACAAAAAAATAAAATTAAATATACGTATACATGCACATATTTGATAGCTATACATACACCTAAAACACACACACACGCAAACACACAATATGCATAGAAAAAGACTGGACATTTATATACAGCAACATGTTAACATTTGGTGATTGTCTCTTAAGAGATTTTTGTTTTCTTTTTTTTGTGATTTATCTAAATTTTCTAAAATTTTCAAATAAATATTGACATAAGAAAAAGAACAGTGAACATTTATAGGTGTATATGATTGGGGCGCCTGGGTGACTCAGTTGGCTGAGTGTCCGACTTCGGCTCAGGGCATGATCTCTAAGTTCGTGAGTTCAAGTCCCGCGTCAGGCTCTGTGCTGACAGCTCAGAGCCTGGAACCTGCTTCGAATTCCGTGTCTCCCCCTCTCTCTGCCCCTCCCCTGCTCATGCTCTGTCTCTCCCTCTCTCTCAAAAATAAACAAACAAAAATACTTATATAGGTGTATATGATTATTAAAAAGTCATTGGGTTGCGTACATAGGAACTTATCAATCTTCAGAATCTTGAAGCCATATGGGTCAAAAGCATAAATGAACTCAAAGAATGAAATTAATTGAAATTATGGCTAATGACTCCATAGAAAGTAAGAAATGTTCACGATAAGAATGTGTCAAATGTGTTTGAAGTAGCTACCATAGAAGCAGCAATCCATTTTTACAAAGCCTCCTGAACAATGCAGAGGGGGGAAACGGGACCTGAGATACGAAAGGGACACAGAAATTGCTGTCACTGTCAAAGAGTGGAAAAGAGACTAAATGGATTATCACTCTGACCCAACAGGACGTTTCTGATGGTCTCTTTTTCAATCACTCCACTAACTCATCTGATACTGATTGTGCACAAGGCAGTTTAACAGTTAAACAACACCTGAGACAGTGTTTGACGTCTTCTAAGACATTTCATTTTTTTTTTTTTTCTGTGTATTTGTACCAAACACCCCGGAGATAGGCAGACCACTCTTGTTTTTAATTTCCTCCCTACGGCATCCATCTATAATTGTTGTGCTTGTCTTTAACATTTTACTCAAAATGCACTCTGGTTTCCAGTGCCCTTTCCTTGGGTAAACACTGGGGCTTTACAAAAAAAGGTTTTCAATTCATCTTGACCCATGAACATAAAAGTAATCACTGGGGCACAACTGTTCCAATTTTCGTTCTACCCCTCCTTTTTCTCTTTCCTTTGGTTAGACGTTCGGGTTCTAGTGCTTTCTTTGCCATTGAGAGCTGTGTGATCTTGGACAAGCCACTTTTGTCCTAGTGCGACACAAGTGATACGTGTGAAGCTACAGTCCATGGCAAAGCATTTAACAATATGATTACTGAACTAGATGATCTCTAAATTTCTCTGAAGCTCTCACATTTTTTGTTAGTCTATATTTTTCGTTATATTTTTAGTGAATTCATGTGATCCAGGAATTGCATTTTGGCACATTTTGGAAGTCTCCCTCCATTATACCAAAGCTGCTGCTGATTCAGTAAGTACAGAATGATTTGTAACTCTAATAGTAGCACTAAAAACAGGTAATTCTTCAATTGCTGAGGTTGAAAATTACCACAAATGATGCATGATTTTAAGGAAAAGGCTGAGTCATAGCCAACACCTAAAAGCTTTTATTTTCTACATTAAACTCCCCCCCCCCAGCTTTTGCCTTCTTAAATCTGACACATTTAAATCTTTAGATGGAATCAACTGAAATCACATTTGAAGAGGCTACAGCTACGCATACGGCATTTTAGAGCATTTTGCTGGAAATTGTCAGTGCTGGAATAGTGACTATGACAGGCAGGAGACAAATCAGGAGGCTCACCAAATATATACATAAAATCATCATCACATCTCAGAGTTGGAAGGTCGTCTAAAAGTCATTTAGACTAGTGAGTACTAGAGTGTTTGATTTTGAAAGCCTATAAAAATTCAAAATAAATAGCAACAACAGAAAAGGAGGGCAAGCATAAACAGGTTGACTTTTAACTTTGATAAGGGTATGAACAAAAGAACAAAACAACCATCCCCTATTAGGGCCATTTTATAAAAGGTCACTTTATTTTTTAAAAACTGTTAGCTTTTTTTTTCTTAATGTTTTATTCATTTTATCTATTTATCTATTTTATTTATTGAGCCCCACCCCATGTGGGGCTCAAACTCACCAGCTCAAGATCAAGAGTTGCATGCTCTTATGACTGAGCCAGCCACGTGCTCCTATAAAAGGGCACTTCACTTTTTTAAAATTTATTTTTAATGTTTATTTGTCTTTGAGAAAGAGAGAGACAGAGTGCAAGCTGAGGAGGGGCAGAGAGGGAGACATAGAATCTGAAGCAGGCTCCAGGCTCTGAGCTGTCAGCACAGAGCCTGATGTGGGGCTCAAACCCATGAATGGTGAGATCACGTGAGCCGAAGCCGGATGCTTAACCAACTGAGCCATCCAGGCACCTAACAGGGCACTTTAATGACATGTGTAGGAAGACAAATATCTAAGAATAAAGTACAACTTGAAATTAAATAAAATCCAAGAAAAATGCATTATACTGCTCTTATTTTCCTAATACCTTTATGGAAAACTGTCAGACTTGCCCTTGTCCCTACACCGACCTTTGGAAATCCCTAATCTAGTCCATTCCATGCACACCTCTGCCTCCATCCCATCCCATCTCCCATTCCACAATGGAGTTGTATCCTCACCAGACCCCTTCCCCCCTCCAAAAAAAAAAAAAAAAATCCCTCTAAATGTATGCCCCATCTGCCCTGTGGGGATCTCCTCAAGGTGTGGAATCCATTAAATTTTGGATGTCTGTGGTAGAAAATCAGCAGAATAGTAGCTATCTCTGGAAATTTCAAGATGCTTACACCTGGCTTTTCTTTTTTTTTAAAGACCAGAATCTAATAGCAAGGAATTTTAAGTAGGCCAACCGCGCTTTAGAGTCACTAAAGGAAAATGTCTAATAGTGCTGATTTGGGAGACAGGCAGCGTGAGTTTAGGTAGTGCATCAAAACTTCATTCTAAACCTTAGGGGATCTGTTTCCACACTTAACATATTTGGACTAGAGCTTTATGAATACAAGTATTTAAGTAGGAATCAGAATCACATGGAGAAATTTTAGTTACCTTTCAGGATGAACCCCATTACTAATTACTTAATCAGCTTTCAAGGTTGCAGTCGGGTCTACATTTTTTTTCCATTTCCATTTTAATGAAACTATTTTGAGAGATTTCGCTTAAACTTTTACAAGTGGGGTTGGATTCATTCATCAGGGTTTGATTCATATTACAGTTGATAGCATCAGCTTACGGAGCTTTCTTTTGTGATCATTACAACTAAGCCGTTTTCTCGGGTCAAATTTTATAAACCAAAATGTGGTCAACATTTTTTAAAATCAACTTATAGTAAAAAGTTTTCCTCTATAAACGTTAACAGTAACATTACAGTTTGCTGTTTTACACGTTATCAATTTTATTTTTGTGATAGTTATTTCCACCCTATATTTTTTGGATCAGTACTGCAGTTTTGAATATGACCAGTCACTACGGAGTTGTTTTGGGGGGGGGGGGGGACGGTGGAATAATAACTTCTACATGCAGTTTTCCCACAGTTGTAAATTTTATTCTGTTGACTGATCTGCCACTAAAATTGAGTCGGGTATTGGTTTTTTCCTTGGGAACCAACTGTATCAGTGGAGAAACAACACAAAGACATAGGGCGGCAGGGTAACTCCTGCTTCCTTCTTTTCCCTTCCTGTAATGTGAACTTCTCCAACACTCCATAAAGCGCAGAACTCTAATTCTTAAGACTAAAGAGCTAGACAGACTCAGCCAAAACCGGGAACCCTGAACAAACGCAGCCCAGCTACGTCTGCTTTGCTCTTCTTCTCCACCAGAGGTGACAGCCTCTCGCAAAACAGAACTGGGCTGGAATAAGCCGGTCTCAGGGAGTGGTCGGAGGAAAGATCGAAGGTTAAAAAAGGGCCTCAGATAAGGAGCAAAGGTCAGCACCCAACTCCCAAGAAGGCCAGAAGTTCCCATCTTCCACGAAAAACGAAGGTGACTCCTCCCTAACAAGCTCTCGAGGCCGCGGGCCACAGGACCTTTCAGACACCAGGCGGGTCCGACGTGACTGTTTAACAGGTAGCAAGGTTGGAAGAGCCAACAACCGGAAGTGGAAGTGAGCCCCGGGCGGGGGTGAGGAGAGCCCGTTGCACGCCTGCGCAAGCAGCAGGAGTGCATTACGCATGCGCAGTTGGGCGGTGACGGGGTGACGCTCGAAGCGTGGGCCGCGACTCTCACGGATCCGGTTCCGCCCTCCCTCTGGTTGCCGACCCTCCGGGGCTAGCGCCTGAGATCCCTTTCCCAGAGTGCTCTGCGCTGTGAAGAAGCGGCTCCCCGGGACTGGGGGCATTTTGTGTTGGCTGGAGCCGGAGTAACAAGATGGCGGCGTCGGCGGAGTGACAGGAGTCCCTCCGGGCGGGAGCCGGCGGCAGTGGTGGCAGCGGTATCGCCGCCCTAAACCACCGCGCCCCTTTTCCAGCCCGCGACGTCGCCGTGAAAGCGAGGCAGCGGCGGCCGCCCAGGAACAAGTGGCCCAGCCCGGTAACCGCGAGAACCCCCTCATAAACTGCGGCCTGGCAAAAAGAAGCCGGATTGAGCGGCGGTGATCAGGGTCCCCTTGACCGAGTCTGGGCCCTGTAACGCCTGGAAAGAGCCAGCGCTTGCCGTTTCCTGCCGCCCTCCTCCGCAGCCTGCTCAGTGGACGAGCCCCAGAGGCCTCTGTTCTCCCCTCAGAGGTGTCGGGGCTTGGCCCCAGCCTCCATCTTCGTCTCTCAGGATGGCGAGCAGCAGCGGCTCCAAGGCCGAATTCATTGTCGGAGGGAAATATAAACTGGTACGGAAGATCGGGTCTGGCTCCTTCGGGGACATTTATCTGGCGATCAACATTACCAACGGCGAGGTAATCACCTGGGGTGGGGTTCACGACCACGCTGCGCCAGCCCTCACTCCCCACCCCAACCCCCAAAGTGCTCGGGCCTTTCCCCACCGCACGCACGTACTGGGGAGGGGAGTCCAGAGGGAGCCAGTTTTCCCGGCTTAGGAACCTCCCCCGCTCTCTTTCCCTAAAAGGCAAAGAACCCGATAGAAAGGTTGGGAGAACTATGAAGTTTCCCAGCTTGTTGAAAATGCACCTTAATCGAACTTTTTTAAGCCGTCGTTTAAGGTGAGAACGGCAAAACCGTATTTCTGTGATCCCCGTGTTTTTCTCTCTATATGGATTTATTTTGTTGGGGTTCTTGCTTGCGATCGTCAGTTTCCTTCTAAACCTTTCATTACGTTTTCTGGATGAATCATTTTCCTGCACCTTCGAGGACGTGCCGATTTCGTCACTATCCCCTGAAGAGGCCTTTGAGGCCGGTTGCCTCGTTTTATAATTTGAAAGAGAGCTTTCTCTCTGGGCCCCGTAATTCCCCTTGTAGTCTCGAGTCGGAGCTTTCCCAATGTGTCCCCTCCTTTCCCCAGTGACATTGAATCCTTAGGGATGTTGATGCCATCGTCCCCTCTCTCCCCTGCAGGAAGTGGCAGTGAAGCTAGAATCTCAGAAGGCCAGGCATCCCCAGTTGCTGTACGAGAGCAAACTCTATAAGATCCTTCAAGGTGGGGTGGGCATCCCCCACATACGGTAAGAACCCATAAGCAAACAGGCGGCGCACGGAGGGAAGTACGGAAATGGGGGAAATGGGTAGAGGCAGGTAGGAGCACTGGCTGGATCCGGGCCTTGGTCTTTGAGTTTCCTGGGTTTACTATAGCCGGTGGTTTCCTGTGAACCGTGAGACGCCACAATCACTGAGTAAATTTTTAGTTTGCCAACTTCGCGTAGAATTTCACTTTGTTACACTGTGCTCCATTTAGCTTCCGTCATTCTTCCCGAGGCTTTCATTTGCAGTTAAGTGTGCGGGTCGTCTTTGATCCCTACGCGGAAGGGTTGTCTGCCGCTTTCTTTGCGCCGGCACCTCTGATGTTCTTAGGTTTATCCAGGGAAGTGGATTTGAAGCTGCCAAGTGACCGGGTTCGGCCAGTTCGGGTTGCTATTGGAGCTGGCTTGGGAAATGGCTGCTCTTTTGTTGTGTTTTTGTTCCAACATGTCTTCCTCCTCCGCTTAGAAAATGGCGGAACGACGTGACTCAACCACATATTCCTGCCCTTTTCTATGCTGGGGTTCACAAGTGACCCTTCCTTGATTCCCCCTTTAGCAGCCCTGAGTGGATTAAACCTTTGAAAAGCCAAGAATAAAGCTGCAGGCGGCGGTGGGGTCCAAGGAAGGGGATGGCATAATGACAGTCTGTTTGTGATCTCTGCAGCAGATGCGACGTGAAATTGTTCAATTATACTATGCGGAATCCCTCATAGTCCCTTTAAAAGTGTTAATTATTCTTTCACGAAGGATAATGTTAGCCGCGTTTCAGTTTGTGCACTAGATTTTTATGAGTAATGGCAAAGGCAGTTTGAGCACTACTGTATTGAAATTGACTCAGATCAGTTGTATTAAAAGGAACATTAATCACATAACCACAGTGCGGTAAGTAGCTTTAACCTGTTGAGTTACTTGGTCGGTAACTCCTCACATCGAGGAAATTGTAGTCTTTTGGGGGATAGGATACTGGCGAAGGCAAATAGTAATAGTGATCAGGATACAAGATGACCAGGCATTGGGGTTTTTTAAAATGGTTAAGTTTAAAGGTTGTTAATTTGACTTTGAGATTAAAGAGTATCTACCTAGAACAGAGGCCAGATTGTTTAAAGCCAACCCATTTTTCAGCAATTACTCAAAAATAACATTTGCAAAAAGAACCAGAGAGAGCTAAAAATTGAGTGGAATCAGTCACTGTAACCTCTTTTTCTATTCCAGTTTATATTTCTTACGAATTAAGGACTGGATTGCATACATTAATTCAGATGTGGAAACAATCAGAGTAATACTATCCTTAAAAATCTCCAATGCTGGTAGATATTTTTGGTTGTAAGTGATAAATCATTTATTTTATAAGGTAGATAATGTAAAATCCAACATGATGGAAGATTTTAAGTGATTCCTATTCCCCACCCTCCCTCCCTTTTTTTAAAGAATTTTATTACATTGTCTAGTTTTTTTCTCCCTCAAAATAAAAAGTCAATTGCATTAGCCCCAAAGTTTTTTTTTTTTTTTTTTTTTTTTTTCCCCCAAATTTTTAAACTCCTTTCCTTTTGCCTTTAAACACACCTCTCCACTCCTGGCCCCCACTGATTTGCTTTCCATCCCTGTAGTTTAACCTAGAATTTCACATACACGTAGTCATACAGTAGTATGAGGTCATTTGTGTCTGACATCTCTCATTTAGCATAATGCTCTTCAGATTCATCCATGCTGGGAGGTTTTATAAAATTCACAAATCAGGTTGGATTTAACATATTCAAAATAATTTTCAAAAAGCATTAAGCATCTGGCATTTTCAGTGCTAAACCCTTTTATCTGGTAGCCTTTATTTAAGAACAGTGCTGGGGCACCTGGGTGGCTCAGTCGGCTGAGCGTCCGACTTCGGCTCAGGTCATGATCTCAGGGTTCATGGGTTAGAGCCCTGCTTTGGGCTCTGTGCTGACAGGTGAGCCTGGAGCCTGCTTTGGATTCTGTGTCTCCCTCTCTCTGCCCCTCCCCCACGTGTGGTCTGTCTCTCTTTCTCTCTCAAAAATAAATAAAATGTAAAAAAAATTTTTTTAAGAACAGTACTGATATAGACCAACAAGAGCAATGCTTAATATACTGAATAAGCACATGAATAAATGAAATTGTGAGCAAAATAATAGGCATCTATTATAAGATGTTGAGTGCAGAGAGAGTTGTAGTTATAAACTGGGTGGAGCTAAAGAGAGATTAACCTGGCTTTCAAATTAACGCTTCCTGGGAGAGGTGATGGTATTTCAGGATCTGGCTTTAAGGAAGAAAGCTTGGTTGAACTGGTTGGGGAGGGCATCCAAGAATACTTGGTTGAACTGGTTGGGGAGGGCATCCAAGAATACCGGGTGGCTTCTGGGAGTAGTCTCTAATGCAGAAAGTAGTAATTGGATGAGGGTGGGGAAAGAGTAAATTTGTTTTAGGAGTGGTAGATTCTGGTACATAGGAACAGTAGTGGTTCATTAGCTATAAAGTGTGAGAGAATTTTTTTCTGCTGAAGTGAAAAGGGTAAGAAAGACTTACATAAATTCTTTTTTTGGGTGGTTATAACTTCCCACCCCTTCATTTTGTTCCCCACTGTTTCCATGTTACCTATATATAGCATATATACAGTAAATATTTACTTGGTAAATATTAAAGTAAATTGGCATGAGTTTATTGAGATGAAATAAAGTAGTCTGTGTGTTATCCTATGTTTTAGATGGATATAAATATAAAACATTTAGATTTTGGGTGCCTGGCTGGCTCAGTCAGTAGAGAGCATGTGACTCTTGATCTCGAGGTCATGAGTTCAAGTCCCATGTTGCACATAGAGCTTACTTTTAAAAAATTTGGAATTTGCTGCAATTACATTTAACTCATTTTCTTCCCAGCCTCCCCACCAATTTATTTTAAGATACTTTGGGATATCCTAAAACAAGGGCTCAAAATTACCTGGCCCACATAGCAGACCTAATTAAAAAATAGTAAGGGAACTGTTGTTCTACCGAAGCATAGCATCCAGTGCTGGTGTAAAGACCAGGAATGAGGGTGGTGTTCACTCTCCATATTTTTAAGAAACTAGGGTCATTCTTTAGTTGAGAAACTAAAATCGTTAATTGACTTCTGGAAGCTCGTTAAAAATTACTGTATTTTTCTCTCCCTCCGTCTCTGCCCCTCCCTCTCTCAAAATAAACATCTAAAACATTATTTAACAATTACTGCATTTCTTTTACAACCTTCTGTTTGTGCCCCTCAATTTGAATTGAATTAACATGATCTTTAAAGAAGGATTTATGCTATCAAGCTCTAGATTTGTCATGGGATATTGACAGAGTGGTCTGGGGTCAGTCAATCCTTTAACCTCTTTGGGCCTACCAGTTAGTTTCCTCATCTAGGACATGCAAAGAGGATTTTACCAAGTTAGTAATTTTCTAATTCTGTTGGAATAGGAAAGGAAAATAGTGGACAGAAAGGTTTAGGGTTTCCTACTCTTCTAGAAAAACAATTTTGCAAATTGAGCTTTTGGGTAGGATTTTATTTGAACAAGGTACCCAACCTAAATAGAAGTTGTTGACCTAGTTGATCTCAGAACTTCCAGCTCTGAAATTTTACGATGACTTTTCAGTCATGTAGGTTTTACCTTTGAATCTTAATTTAGTATAGAAACCCCACTCAAGACTATTAAAAATGCCATCTGCATCAGATAAACTATCAGCACCATTTAGAAGGAAGTAAATTAATGGAAATATATATATATTTTTTTTATTGGAAAATAAAGAAGATGGGAAGGGGCATGGGAGAATTGTTGCCTTATTTTTTTAACCATTTTGTTTTTTTGCTCTCTCTGAATCTTAAGAATTATAGAAGATATTTATAAAGTACTAGTTAATCCTTACTCTTCAGTGTTAAAAGCAGCTTAAATTTTAATCTTAGCTTTTTTGGCACTGAGCATATATCTTGCAAATAAGTTCTAATGCTGTTGTCCGAGAACAAAGATGCCAATTGTACTGGATAGGTCTTTATTTGTTACAGATCACTGGATGCATGAAAAATGTGATTTTTAACTCAAGGTAACTGAATCCACAATATATTAAACATGCTTTATGGTGGCTTATAATGGGTTTCTAGTTATGGAATAATGTAATGATGCTTAAGTAGCATTAAGTAGCAGCATTTGTGAGCTGCATGAAACCTGAGAGATATAGCCTGATATCTCAATGCAAATTAGACTACTGATTCTCAGAAAGGTTACTAGAGTCTCCTAACTCCTAATTTTTCTGAGCCATTTTTACCTTTATGTCAAGGTCAAATCATGCCTGTTCACATACTTCATTCACACCTTTTCATGTGATGCTACAGAGCCATACTCTGCCTCCTTCAGTTTATGGCATTTGGTCTCAGAGAAACTGAAAATCCTTTCTGTAAATACAGGTTACTTATTGTTTGTATTATTTAACTAGATGCTAATAATTTTTATTGCCCTCTTTGGCTTCATGGATTGCAGGATGAGAACTTTTGTTGGACAGTATTGATTGGTAGCTTAAATAGAAGTAAATACTTGTGAGCCCATGTATAGAATATGTACTTTACCTTGGCTTTAATCATTTTTAGAGCTAGATCATTTTGTTTCAGAGTACCTAAAATATCAGTTAATGAGGTTTTTCTCCTGATTTGTCAGTGTATAGTAAGGAACTTTACTTTTTTTTTTTTTTGTTTATTCATTTTTTGAGAGAGAGAGAGAGCGAGCAAGCAGGGGAGGGGCAGAGAGAGAGGGAGTCACAGAATCGGAAGCAGGCTCCAGGCTCTGAGTTGTCAGCACAGAGCCCAATGCAGGGCTTGAACTCATGAACCTCAAGATCATGACCTGAGCTGAAGTTGGACGCATAGCCGACTGAGCCACTCAGGTGCCCCGCCCCATAAGAAGATTTAATGTCCAGAAGTCTATAAATGTTATAAATTGAATTTGAAACAAATGTTACTAATGGAATCATTTAAGCTTATTTTGGTATGTTATTATCCATCCTTAACTTTAACAGTTTTTCTGAGGTTAGGTGAGTAGCTTTCAAACTAAAAATGACTACTTAGTTAAAATGATGGGTTTTGTCGCTGTTTTTGTTTCCAAAACAATGTCAGGTGGCTTGAAATTTAAATGATCAGTAATCACATAACATGGACTAATGCATGTTTTAATGATTTTTTTAAAAACTGAGATGTAACTTAAGAAAATGAAATGTAATTTATATACAGTAAAATGCGTAGCTTTTAATGTGCCATCAAATGAGTTTTGACAAATGTATACGCTGGTATAACCCACACTCCCTATTGAGATAAAACATATTTGAATTTTTTAAAACATTTGTTTAATGTTTATTTATTTTGAGAGAGGGAGAGTGGGGGGAAGGGCAGAGAGAGGAGAGAGAGAGAATCCCAAGCAGGCTCCGTGCGGTCAGCATGGAGCCTGAGCCGGGGCTTGATCCCACAAACCATGAGATCATGACTTGAGCCAACAAAACCAAGAGTTGGACACGTAACCCACTGAGTCACCCAGACACCCCTGATTTTTTTTTTTTAATACTGCTAATCCTTGGTAAGAAACTTTTTTTGTGAGGGGGGGGGGGTTTTTTTTTTTTTTTTTTTTTTTTTTAAGTTGGTCTTTTGGATTATTTTTACATAGTTTTTTTCTGAATATGATGTTGATTTGTCCACATGCAAGACTACAGGTTAGTAATCTTTTTAGCACCACGAAGTGTGCTGTACAACTTGTCTAATGAAATAATCAGGTGGGAGTGATGAACACTGAGTGGCAATTGAGATCTTAGCCTCATTCTCCTTAGAGGAACCAGAATACTGCCTTTTCCTTTTCTGAAAGTCCTCGGTGGGATATGTTTTAATGGGGACCTTGGAAGTATTGCACAAAAAGATTTAGCTGTAGAGTACATTCTGATCCTCAAGGTAAAGGGAAATGGAAAGAGCACTATATGAGAGTCAAGAGTTAGAGATCTGTCTGTGATGTCATCTAGGTTTAAACCTAGAATGAATTCTAAAATTTGTAATGTCAGCTTTCATTTATAAAAGGGATTTTGTAGGATTAACTAGGTCTTAAGAAGTTTTCTAATGCATTGTATAAATTGATTGGATCAGTAGGCTAAAATACGGCTCTTCTATTCTCTGATGCAATAATTTTCTCTAACTTTAATATGTAGTTGTCTTAATTTATGATGTTGATACATACTACTGAAACAACTGGGTAGTTGAATTCAGTTTGGCTAAACATTCCTTTTCCATCTGTGTGCAAGAAAGAAAAGTAGAATCAACTGTTTGGACGTTGTACATGGTCTGTGTCATTACAACAGTCCTGTAATGGGGGTTTCGTACAAAGTGTGAGAGTGAGGGGTTAATTTGCCTAAAGTCACACAGCTAATGTGTTGTTTAAATAGATCTTACTGCCTCTTCAGACTGTGCCATTGGTTCCCAAACTTTGCTGCACATTGGAGTTACATGGAGAGCTTTAAAAAAAAAAAATTGACATTTGGCTCCTAACCTTACATATTTTGTTTTATTTCTTTATTTTTAAATTTTTTTTAAGTTTATTTATTTTGAGAGAGAGAGAATCCCAAGCGGGCTCTATACTACCAGTGCAGAGCCTAATGTGGGGCTCACACTCTTGAACTGTGAAATCATGACCTGAGCTGAAAACTTAAAAGTCCGATGCTTAGTGGACTGAGCCACCCAGGCACCACTTACATGTTTTGATTTATTGGGTTTGGGGGTATGCCTTAAGCATCAAGAGTTATAAAAGCTCCCCAGGTAATTCTGATGTGCAACAGAGTTTTTGGAACCATTTTACTGCACCATATTTCAAGGTTATAGTGCTTCCCTGCTCACAACCCGCCAAGTCCCATCTTTCTAGAACTACAATTTGATAAGACTTATTTACCTCCTCCTGTGAATTGGGTTAATTCGAGAAATCCTATACTAAGAAACATGGCACTGGAAAATACACTGTAATCCTGTACAATCAAATGCTTTGATTTCTGAAAAGTATCTAACACCAGTATTTGAAATCACTTTTGTGCTCACATGTCTCAGATACATTCCACAAGAAAGCATTCTAGAAATTTCTGGAGGGAAAGAACCATGTCTCGCTGACTGAGGTATCTTTTACGTTTCTTAGAATAGTGTTGGGTAAAAGAGGCACTAATGATTCATAATAATGAAATTCTGCTTTTATTTTATTTATGTGCATTTCCTTTTTTAATGGAACCCTGTAGAAAGTTTGCTTCTACACATTTATAAAACTTCAGGAATACCTGATGCATGCATAGCTCCTAGTGGGAGTATTTATCATCTCTGTAGTACTTAGTATTTCTTAAGTATTCAGCTGAACTCCGTAGCTGGCTGCCAATTTACAAATGGAAATGTGATTGTACTAGTTCCTTCAGCTTTGAATGGTGTGTAAAACTACTAACATGTTATTAAGTGCTAATGTCCGCGAATTTCACAGTGAAGTCTTGCTGTTGTGGACATTTATCAAGTTAAGTATCTATTAACATCTCTTAGTATTAGTGGTGTTGGCCTTTTGCAATTTCTTTTGGTTCTAGATCAACATAAGGACTTTGCAACTTTTGTACTGGAGGATTTTTAAGGGGGACAAGATGGTGACAGTGGCTAAGCACACATCATATAGGTCATCCATACGTTTCATTTGTTCATTTGTGCCTTCATTAAGTGTATAGTGGAAAGATGTGCAAATTAACCTGAAATTGAGGTTTACTATATTTCACCTCACCTGGAAGCTACTCTAAGTATTTAATCTGTTGTATTTGCCTAGACTGCCAGACTAGTCTGTCCTTAATGTGACTTTCACGGAAAGGAGAGTGTAAGATCTGATTATAAGCTGCTTGTTGGAAGGTAATAGCATGAAATTATTGTAAGTTTTAAGTGTCAATTTCTAGGTCTTTTAGTTGTATTAGAAGTGTCTAATACATTGTTCTTGGTAACAACTAAATTAATGAAATTCTCCTAAGCAGACTGGAGTTTATACCTTTATATAAATACCCTTCTTTTCCTTTCCTTTACTCTGCTGTTCGTTATGTATTGAGGTCAGATTGTTTCTTTTTTGGCTGTTTGCACTTGATTACAATTACTCTTTTTCGTTGTTTGTTTAAGAGCATGTGGGGGGGGGGGGCAGAGGGAGAGAGAGAGAATCTTTTTAGTTTATTTATTTTGAGAGAGTGAGAGTGAGTGGGGGAGTGGGGGTGGGTGGGGGGGGAGGGGGGAGAGAATCCCAAGCAAGCTCCGCATCGGTAAGTGCAGAGCCCGATGGTGGGGCTCGAACCCACGAACCATGAGATCAAGACCTGAGCCTGAATCGGGAGTCCAGCTCTTAACTGACTCAGTCACCCAGGCACCCAGTTATAATTATTCTTACCAGAGAGTTCCACTTACTGAAATTCTGGTGTTCCCATTTCGAACCTCCGTGATATTAATACTTTGTATCCCTCTTAAAGAACAGAGTAACATTGTATCCCTCTTAAAGAAGAGAGTAAGGTTAGCTTCTACTCTTCTAATGAAAGCTCAAATGTTCAAAAGTGTCTTGGTGAACTTAATAAATTTCACAACACCTCCTACAGTATTTTCTAGAGGACAAGCAAGAATTTCTTTCAGTCAAGAAACATATGAGTACCTACTATGTGCCAGGCATAGTTTAAAATACTGGGCACATTTCAGTTAGAGACAAATTTTGTGAGACTTCCATTCTTCCTGAGCATATGCCATGCATTTGGCATATAGTTGTGAATTTGTCTCTCTTGCTGAAAATTCAGAGGGAAATGTATAAGTCTCAGTGTGGATATGTTTCCTTAACATCAAAGGTATGGTATCTTGAGTATTAGCCCACAATAGTACCCTGAACCATACATAATTATTACTTACAGAGCTTGTTAAAGATGCCTATAGCATTTCAGTTTCAGATACATAGTAGGTGCTTAATAAGTATTGAATCAGACATTGGAGGAACAGGTTTGGGGGAAAAACTTTTTTTTTTTTAAAGATTTTAAGTAATTTCTATGCCCAGTGTGGGGACCTGAACCCACAGCCTGGAGATCAAGAGTCTCATGCTCTACTGACTGAGCCAGCCAGATACCCCTGGAGAAAGAACCTTTAAGGAGGTAATTTACATACATAAATCACCTATTTCAAGTGTACAGTTGATTGGTTTTTAGTGTATGTACAGAGTTGTGCAACCATCACCATAACCTGATTTTAGAATATTTTCATCATCCCCAAAAGAAACTTGAACCCATTAACTAACAATCACTGGCCATATCCTGTCAGCCCTAGACAACCACTGATCCACTTTGTTTCTACTTAGAATGCTCTTTTAAAAATTTGATAAAGCCTTTATAATTGGTATTATGAAAGCTGTAGGTATATTGTCCACTTCTCCACATGCTGTCTTCCAGTAATACTACTACCGATATTAGAGCAGTGGCAGTGAGGACTGACAGAAATCAGATCATTAGTGATCTTTTTTTTCCTTTAAGTTCACTTATTTATTTAGAGTGAGAGAGAGAGAGTGAGCAAGTATGAGTAGGGGAGGGGCAGAGAGAGAGGGAGAGAAAGAATCCCATGCAGGCTCCAGGAATCCCAAGCAGGCTCTGCCAGCCTAGAACCCAGCATGGGGCTTCAACCCATGAACCCATGAGATGATGACCTGAGCCAAAACCAAGAGTCAGATATTCAACCAACTGAGCCACCCAGGCCACCCCCATTTGTGATCTTTGAAATATAATTCTGGGTAGTATGGTGAGAATGATAACTATTTTGCTGGGAATCAAGAAAAAAAATGAGAGTGAGATGGCAGATGGAAACTAGGTTTTCAACAAGTTAACTGGTAAGCAAGAAAAAAGGTGACCTTGTTTCACTGTGTCCCGACCATGCTGGCTACTTCCAGTTTGTTGTGAATACCAAACTTCAGGCACCCTCCTAACTCCCATCCATCTCTTTACCTGGCCATCAGCCATTTTACACTTCAGGGATCAACCATGCTTGTCGGAAAATGCTTGTCAGAAAAGATAGATTGGGTTGCCATAATTGGGGCCCTCTCAGCACTGGGCTGTCCATCAAATGTGTTACTTATTTATTTGCATACACACACTGCTGTAAGCTATGAAAGCAGGAATTACTTGGTTTTGTCTTGTTAGATACCATAAATACTGCTTGTATCAGTAAATGGTATCTTTAGTACTGGGTAATGATATGTACCAAAGCACATTTTTTGGTTTTGTGTTTTTATAATTTTTTGGGTTAAGGAACATTTATGCATCTTTGAAGGCAAAGGGCAGGGAACAAGGAGACTGAGAAATATGAAAATTTTATAGCATTAATTCAAGGATCTTGGGGACGATATTGTCTGCAAGGGATTAGTAGTAGCAGTTAGGAGGGTTAGGATGGAGAACAAAAGCGTCTTAGTTGACAGTAGTATTGCTGAGCACAACATACATTTGATGCCCAACTTTTCAGATCTTACTCTGCGGTGTCTTTACCTTAAAAATTGGGTTTTGAGGAAGAGGGGAATAAGTGAAACAAGTGATGGGAATTAAAGAGTACACTTACGATGAGCATTGACAGTGTATAGAATTGTTGAATCACTGTATTGTACACCTGAACCAACTAAAACACTGCATGTTAACTATACGAGAATTAAAATAAAAAACCTAATAAAATTTAAAAGAACCCAAGATGGTCTTGAAACAGGGATTCTTAATCTGGTACAGATATTCCTCATTCTACCCTCTCAAGTGGTAGCTAGGGGAAACAATGACATCTTTATTCTCATGAACTTCTAACCGAATCTAGTAAGATGGTCCCAGACTTCAGACCGTTTGACTGACTTACGATTTTTAGACTTTACGGTAGTGTGAGAGTGATACGCATTCAGTAGAAACCATACTTTGAATTTTTGAGTTTTGATCTTTCCCCAGGCTCGCAGTATGTGGTATGACTCTCTCGGGAGGTTGCTGGGCAGCAGCAATGAGGTAGCTCCAAGTCAGCTAGGTGCTCGTGAGGATAAACACCTGGTACATTTACAACTGTTTATACTCATGCAACCGTTCTGTTTCCCCTTTCCATACGTTACTTAACAAATTACATGAGCTGTTGAATACTTTATTGTAAAATAGGTTTTGTGTTAGAGGATTTTGCCCAGCTCTAGGCTAAACTTAAGCATTCTAAGTACGTTTAAGGTAGGCTAGGCTAAGTTATGGTATTCGGTATATTATGTGTATTAGGTGTATTTTTGACGTAGGATATTTTCAACTTGTGATGGGTTTATCAGGACATAACCCCATGGTAAATTGGGGAAGATCTGTTTCTATTATAAACGTAGGCAAGAAATCTCCACTATCTTTAGCAGTGCCTTACGGCTTTATCACCATATTTCCATAACACATTATTGTTGCAGATATCTCAGAATATTGTTTACAGTCATTGCTGCTTCAGAATTATAGTATTAATTAGATTTGCCCGTATATCATTATTTAATGCATTAATAAAGATACATTACTGTGTCAAATTTAAGTACTTTCATTGTAGTGAAATTTCTCCGTAATTTTCCTTTTTAATGCTGTGTATTTTCTGCATTTAAAATATTCTGAGGAGTCCATAGACTGTCAGACTAGCAAAGGTGGGAGCTCCGCAGCACCAAAAAGTTTTAAAAATTTTGGTATAGAACGAGTTGTTCCACCTCCATTCTCCAACTTGTTTGGACAAGTTCTTTGTCATTGTGGCTAAATAACATTTAATGCAAGTTTGGTCATTCATTTGGTAGATTTCCAGTATTTCCTTTTTTCCCCCCCAATATTTATTTTCTTTTCCCTTTTTAGCCTTATTTAATTCCCAGTTAGTTCCATGTTTATTAATGCCCTCCCCAGGCTTGTGAGACTGTAAAGGTGGGAAAATCAGCCAGTTAAAAAAGGTTGAACAGTTCTAAGAAAGAATTGAAAGATTGAATTAATATCTAAAATTTCTTGAGATCATGATATTATCAGTTACTACTTTGATTGCCATCCCTACAACTAAAACTTTAGTTACTTCACGTCTAAGTAAGTTGCCAGTATGGAGAAATCCATCTAATCTGTGTGTGTTTGTAGTTCTGTGTATTCCGAGTGTTTTCTTTATTAAACCTGATTTATCAGTTTTCTACAGTAGCCAAATGGTATTGAGTGTCTTTTCTCTAGTGAAAATGCCCTGGATCTCAAACCATTTTAGAGGTATTTCTGCAAGTTATAAATCCAAAGGATTATGGATAAAAATTACGTGTTGCTAGCCTTTTAAAATCTGGATTGCATTTTAAATGGGAAATTGCAAGAGAAGGAATAGATGGATGCTCTTACATTTTTGGTGGCAGGTCATTAAATTCTAGGTGTCTTGTATTAAAAATAAAGGCTACAAATCTACAGAGCATTTATGGCCAGGGAAGCTTAAGGAGAATGAGAATTATACAGCAATCTTGTTTATTGAGAATTAATAGAAAACCAAGAGGTAACCCATATTTAGTTCTGTGTCTAGTTCTGTTTCAGAAAGGGCTGAAGAGTTACCATGAATGAGAATGTAGTCGAACCTGTCTTGCATTATTGGTTCTGTTTTCGTGATGAATGCCATTAATAAGATGGAGCTTAATAAGTACTGACAGTTTTAGGTTAGAAGTTACAGCATCTGACTCAAGTTCACAGATGCCTGCAGCTTCCAGAAGTAATCAAATGAACACACTACCAGAAGGATTTGAGACTCTTGTATTTAAATGGAGAATAGCGGGGTTGTATTGTTGTTGAGAGTGCCCCTCTGTTAGAGTCTGGTAATTTAGGGTTGTGGGGAGGGAAATCAGAAAGATTGTACTAGACCAGATCCATCCATCCATCCATCCATCCATCCTACCTTCCTTCCTTCCTTCCTTCCTTTTCTTTCTTTCTTTCTTTTTCTTTCTTTCTTTCTTTCTCTTTCTTTCTTTCTTTCTTAACTTTTTTAATGTTTGTTCATTTTCGAGAGAGAGAGTATGAGCAGGGAAGGGGCAGAGAGAGAGGGAAACACAGAATCTGATGCAGGCACCAGGGTATGAGCTGACGGCACAGAACCCGATGTGGGGCTGGAACCCATGAACCGTGAAGTATGACCTGAGCCAAAGTTGGATGCTTAACCAACTGAGCAAGCACCCAGGTATACCATCCGTAGATTAGATCTTACTTTCTACCCTCACAAAAAGGAACATAAAGATTGGATGATGGTAAGTTGGCAAGAAAATAAGTTTGATAAACCATGTCTTGAGACTGGAGATGCTATCTTACAGCACTGATTCGACACTCCTGCTTTTTAGTGTTCAGTAAAGACTTTGAGACCTTGAGATTATTGACCTGAAGATGGGAAGGTAAAAGGCACAGGAAGAGACCTGTACCAGTTAAGAATATCACCTTTAAATACCTATTTATATATATACATATATATATATATATATATATATATGTATATATATATATATATTTTTTTTTTAAGTTTATTTATTTTGAGAGAGAGAGGGAGAGAGAGCGAGAGCTGGAGAGAGGGGGAGAGAGATGCAGGTTTCAACATTCTTAGTGTGGAGCCGGACGTGGGGCTTGAACTCCTGAACCGTGAGATCATGACCTGGGTCGAAACCAAGAGTCGGAAACTTAACTGAGCCACACCAGGGCCCCTATTTATTTGGGGGGTGGGGAGAGAGAACGTGTGCGCAAGAGACCCGCCTCCAAGTGGGGGAAGAAGAGGGGCGAAGAAAGCCTGAGAGCGAGAATTCCAAGCAGGCTCCACGCTCAGCTGAAATGGGGCTAGAACTCCCAAACTGAGTTCATGACCTGAGCTGGAATCAAGAGTTGGACGCTTAACTGACTGAGCCACCCAGGCGCCCTGAATGTAACTTTTAAACTTTTGTAATTACTTGGTTAATTTGAATCAAAGATGAGTAGAGTCTTCCTGATGATTTTATACTTGCGGTACAGAGTGTTTTTGTATTCCTTGTTTTGTTTTCCTCATCTGCCACATCAAGCACTCCTTAGCCTGTTAGAGCCTGTAATATGGCTTTTCATTCTTTAGTTCAGCAAATGTTACTGAGCATTCCCTGCGGGCAAGGCATTGTGCCGGATACTGGGAATGTAGAGTTCTGAACAGGACAAATACAGTGGCTGCCCATGTATTAGTCTGGATTCTCCAGAAAAGAGAACTACTGGATTATATATAGATATACAGAAATATTTATTATGAGGCATTGGCTCACACCTGTGGAAGCAAAGAAGTACCATAGTTTGCGGTGTGCAAGCTGGGAGGCCCAGGAAAACCAGCAGTGTAGTTTGGTCCCAAGCCTAAAGGCCCAAGAACCAGAGGCATGGACATCCAAGGGTAGAAGAAGTCCCAGCTCTGACAGTGAATTTTCCCTTCCTCTGCCTTAGTTTTATTCCCTTTTTTATTCAAGCCTTCCACTTTAGGAAAGGTGATCTCTACTTATTCTATTATTCAAATGCTAATCTTGATTCAGATGCTAATCTCTGGAGACACCCTCACAGACACCCCAAAATAATGTTTTACCAGCTATCCCAGCATCCCTTAGTCCAGTCAGTTTGATGCATAAGATTAACCATCACACCAATCAAACTAATAGTCTAAAGGGGAAGACCTACATGAAACAAGTTTTCTGTTATTAACTGTCCTAGGCGTAGAGATAGAACGTATTTGGTTGCTTTAAGCTGAACTGAATACTTATGATGGTTATACTGATTTATAGTTCTTGGAAGTCCTTAGGTATTGTAGCAATACCTATTTCATGGGGCGCCTGGGTGGCTCAGTTGGTTAAAGCGTCAGACTCTTGACTTTGGCTCAGGTAATGATCTCATGGTTCGAGTGGGTTTGAGCCCCATGTCAGGTTCCATGCTGACAGTGCAGAGCCTGCTTAGGATTGTCTTTCTCTCTCCCTCTCTCCCTCTCTCCCTCTCTCCCTCTCTCCCTCTCCCTCTCCCTCTCTCTCTCTCTCTCTCTCTAAATAAACTTAAAAAAAAATGTTCGTCATTTTATTTTCTAAGGGTTTTTTTATTTTCATAAAGAGATTTCTCAGAGAAAAGAAAACCCTAGCTTCAACTCTCCAACTATAACACTTCTAACTGGTCGCCATGTCCTTGTCTCTCTTCTTGCCCATGCCTAGGATGCCCTTTTTCTACCTTCCCTATCAAAATATTATCCCTTTGTCAGGATCTAACTGGTAACAGACTGTTTCACAAGGTTTCTTTGGAAGGATTTAATTCTTATTGATCTTTTGGTTTTCTGAATTATTTAGGCATTTTTTTTTTTTTTGTCAGCCTCAGTGACTTGTGCATGTATTTTCTTACATTTCTGCTTTTTATTGTCTTAATTTTTTAACTAGGTTTAGTTTAGATATTGGTTTTGGAGGAAGGGACATGAGAGCAAAGAGGTGGACTTTGCCTTCTCTAAGCATCTTCTTCAGACCTTAAGGTAGATTTTTTTTGTGCTCTAAATGGTTATATAAATTTCAAACTCCTTCAGTCTACTTCATTGATTGTTCAGGCAACACTGAGTCTGAAGGCATTGATTTGAAACAAATGGAAAATGAGACTCCTGCACTTTTTTTTTTTTTAACTTTTCATCTATTATATTGCTTGTTTTTTTTTTTTTCTTCATGTTTTGAAACTTAGTAAGAATAAGGTCCAAATCAAATCAGTTCTTTTTTTTAATCTAATAGGTATTTGAGTACCTACGTTGTTTTGTGTACATCACTTTATCATAGTGTACTTACTAGCAACATATATTATATTCACATAAAAAAGGCACCAGGATATTGTATTGTCGAAGGGTTTGATTGTGGATATAAGTAGTATCCCAGTAGCTATGGGAATTCTGTGAAATAGGAGACCAGTGTGGAACAGACTACTTAAGGAAGACTTCTTTGGTATCTGGGTATTAAGATTTTGAAATTGAAAGTAGAGAGTTAGAAGCTAGTTTAGAATAGAAGTGGAGGGGCGCCTGGGTGGCTCAGTCAGTTAAGTGTCCCGACTTCCATTCAGGTCATGATCTCATGGTTCGGTTCGGTTCGTGAGTTTGAGCTCAGCATCAAGCTATGTGCTGACAGCGTGGAGCCTGCTTGGATTCTTTGTCTCCCTCTCTCTGCCCCTCCTCCCCCCCAACCTCTCTTTCTTTCAAAAATAAACATTAAAAAAAGATAGAAGTGGGAAATATGGAGGTGACGGTAGAAACTGAGTAAGTAGCCTTTAGATAAGTAGTAGACTGTTCCTGGCTCCTAATCTGTGTGGTATCAGTTTTTATTGGAGTTAACAAATTATTCCAGTGTAGTTGTAAAATAACTTGTTCTTAAAAAATTTTCTTTTATACTGGCCAATTTTCTTTTCAAGCAGAATTAATAATCTAGAGAAGTTTAAAATTTAAATGGTAGTGCTTATTTTTAGGAAGGTACCCTTACCAGAAATACAGGCATATAGGAACTTGAAATCATTTATTATAGTGATTCCTAGCCCTTGGAATCTCTAAAATTAAAAGTAGATATTCCTGGAGTTTTTGGAGACAAATTGTATATTTATCCACAGTAATAAAGCATTGGATAATTAAAACGGCTCCAATTAAAAGCAAATGTCATCTTTGTTGTAATACTGGTTATTTTCTGTAATTAAGCAAAAATGTGACTACTTTTTAAAAAAAAAGAGCAAGTAATTATTGATTAAATACAACATGGTAGTAAATGGGACAGGAGTTCTAAAATAAAAGAGATCTTTGCTTTGTAAGACCAGTATAGTTTCCTTCATTTCTTCAAATAGGAAGTAGTATCAGATGAGGTTAAGGAATTTGCCAAAGGTCATAGGAATCAGTGGCAGATAGGTATAGAATTCAAATGGTTAAGGTTACCTGCAAATTCTTTTTTTCCCCAAAGTTTTTATTAAATCTCAGTTAACATATAGTATAATACTGGTTTCAGGAGTAGAATTTAATGATTCATCACTTACATGTAATACCCAGTGCTCATTACAAGTGACCTCCGTTAATACCCATCATCCGTTTATCCCATCCAACCTCAGTTATCTGTAGTTAAGGGTTTCTTTTTTAAAAAAAAAAATTTTTTTTTTTAACATTTATTTTATTTTTGAGACAGAGAGAGACAGAGCATGAACGGGGAAGGGTCAGAGAGAGAGGGAGACACAGAATCGGAAGCAGGCTCCAGGCTCTGAGCTGTCAGCACAGAGCCCGACACGGGGCTCGAACTCTTGGACCGTGAGATCATGACCTGAGCTGAAGTCAGCCGCTCAACCGACTGAGCCACCCAGGCGCCCCATGTAGTTAAGGGTTTCTTATGGCTTGTCTTCTCCTCTCCCCTCTTTGCCCCCTTCCCCCATGTTCATCTGTTTTATTTCTTAAATTCTGCATATGAATGAAATCATACTTGTCTTTCTCTGACTCATTTGCTTATTAGCACAGTACACTCTTAACTCCGTCCACATCATTGCAAATGGCAAGCTTTCATTATTTTTGATGGCTGAGTAATATTCCATTGTGTGTGAGAGACAGTGCGCATGTGTGTATATGTATACACACATACATCTTCTTTATCAGTCAGTGGACATTTGGGCTCTTTCCATAATTTGGCTATTGTTGATAATGGTGCTGTAAACATTGGGGTGCAGGTGTTTCCCCCATGAATCAGTATTTTTGTGTCCTTTGGGTAAATACCTAGTTGTGCAATTGTTGGGTCATAGGGCAGTTCTATTTTTAACTTTTTGAGGAACCTAACTAGAAAAGTAAAGCCATCTTTTTTTTTTTTTTTTTTTTAATGTTTACTTAATTTTGAGAGAGAGATAGCATGCACATGAAGGGGAGGGGCAGAGAGAGAGAGAGAGAGAAGGAGGGAGAGAAACCCAAGCAGGCTCTGCACTGCAGCCCCAATGTGGGGCTCTAACCATGAACTGCAAGATCGTGACCTGAGCCATAATCAGTCACCCGGGCATCCGGAGAAGTAAAAACTATCCTATTATTAGGGCTTAAGAATTTTGAAAATTTAGTGATATTAAATGATAATCAGCTTTTCATAAAGCCCTCTCTTTTCCCCTTTTGTTAGGTGGTATGGTCAGGAAAAAGACTACAATGTGCTAGTCATGGATCTTCTCGGACCCAGCCTCGAAGACCTCTTCAATTTCTGTTCAAGAAGGTTCACAATGAAAACTGTACTTATGTTAGCTGACCAGGTATGTGAAATTTAGATGAAAATAAAAATTGAGAATACTACTATTTAACTGTAATGTAAATTTTCATAAACCAGAGTGTGTATAATCCTGTGTGTCAATCTTATGTTCTATATGTATGTATATGTATGTATATGTGTATGTATATATGTATGTATATGTGTATGTATATATGTATGTATATATATGTATATATATGTGTATATATATATAAAACCGTAGGTTGTGCTCACTCAAGTATACTTTTCTCTAACACAACTTAAAGATGTTTTCCTGTGGTCATAGGATAGAAATGGATTATATTCGTTTGTTATTCACCTGTAGAAAAGTACTTTTCAAGCTGTTACATCAGATGCAGTCTGTTTCAGTGTAGATTATAGCAGGTTTCTTTATAAGATTTTTGAAAGGGCTCAGTATATATGGAGAGAAATATAAATATGTAGAAGTTTTGGATAAGTGAATTGGATGTTGTACATTGTGTGTGGGGCCCTTAGGAAAGCTACATATATATTTTTTTAATTTTTAATACTTTTTTTTAATGTTTATTTTTGAGAGTGAGTATGAGCGGGGGAGGGACACAGAGAAGGGGGAACAGGATCCGAAACAGGCTCTGCTGACAAGGGCTCGAGTTCACAAACCTGTGAGATCATGACCTAAGCCGAAGTTGGACACTTAACCGACTGAGCCACCCAGGCGCCCCCTGAAAGCTATAGTTTTGAGGAAAACAGTACTGAAATAATTAAAGGAAGAATTTTTTTTAATTTTTTTTTTTTTTTTTTAACATTTATTTATTTTTGAGACAGAGAGAGACAGAGCATGAACGGGGAAGGGGCAGAGAGAGAGGGAGACACAGAATCCGAAGCAGGCTCCAGGCTCTGAGCTGTCAGCCCAGGGCCCGACGCGGGGCTCGAACTCACAGACCGTAAGATCGTGACCTGAGCTGAAGTCGGACGCTCAACCGACTGAGCCACCCAGGCGCCCCTAAGGAAGAATTTTTGACCAAGTAAATGTTTCTTGAGATAATGAATTCTCACCAATTGCTAGTATTTAAGCAAAACCAGGGAAATTTTGAAAATGTCATGAATTAAATTCATGCACTGGCTGAAGATTAAATTGTTTTAAAGCCAGGGTGCCTGGGTAGCTCAGTAGGTTAAGCGTCCGACTTCAGCTCAGGTCATGAATGATCTCATGGTCTGGGAGTTTGAGCCACCAAACGGGCTCTCTGCTGTCAGCACAGAGCCCGCTTTGGATCCTTTGTCTCCCTCTCTGTTTGCCCCTCCACTCTGGTTCTCTCTTCTCTCAAAATACATAAACTTTGTTAAAAAAAATATATATATATATATAATATATATATACACATACACATATATATTATATATATTACATATTGTATATATATATATGTGTGTAATATATATAAAGCCAGAACTTCTATTTTTTTGTCTTAACAAAATAAGAAAAATGATTTTAAAGAGTTTTAAGATTGGGGAATGATATTAGGAACAAGCCTTCAGGTAGTGGATAGTATGGTTAAAGATGATAGGTAAATGTCAAGGAATTTGTAATTTTAAGTATTTTTTTTAAGTTTATCTTTTTGAGAGAGAGAGCGCATGTACACATGTAAGTAGAGGAGGGGTGGGGGTGGGGCGGGGAGAGGGAGAGAATCCGAAAGCAGGCTTCAGGCTGTCGGGAAAGCCCGACATGGGGCTCAGTCTCAACGGAACCGTAAGATCATGGTCTGAGCTGAAATCAAGAGTTGGACGCTCAACCGACTGAGCCACGCAAGCGCCCCAAGGAATTTATGATTCTAAATTTTGGTCAAGAAACAAGGGCAGGAAAATGATGGAAATGTTTCAAGTTAAACTTAGTGCTGTGGAAGAGAATATTTTTAAAATTTAGATTGGATGTCAAAGTAAAATGAGATGGTAAGAGTATAAAACCAAAGGATTAGAAAATAGTGTTCAGTCTCTGTAATCAGCATCGACATTTCCAGTAAGGTTAACATAAAACTGAGGGGCTCAACCAATATTAGCAAATTACATTGTTTTATTTGTGGTACGATAAGAATTCAAACATTGAAAGGTAAAAATCCTTCTATGTTTTAAGTAACATGAGTGAATCCTAGTAAAAGAGTTTATATGCTGTAGGTTCAGTAACACAGAGGTATTCATACAGAGAACATTTATTCGGGGCTGCTGCTTTACTTAGCACTGGAGGGTGCAAAGAAGAATAAGAACTCTAGTCCCTTTCTTCTAGGAGTGTAGAAGTTAGAGAAACAAAAAATACGATGTTCAAGATTTCTGTGATAGAAGTCTATATTGGGTACACTGTTAACATAGAAAAAAAGTAATTCAAGGAAGGGTGTTGCAAGAAAGCAATGGTTTAAGGAGGTAACTGCTAAGTCTTGCTGTGTATATGATCCATTAATAACACTTGAAGGTAAGTAGTTGGTGCCATTTATTATCTTTGCCGAACCTTTTCCCAACAAGTTCATAATCCTGATTTAATGATGGGTATCACTTAGTTAGGACAAATAAGTACATTAAGTGGGCTGAATGTTTTGTTTTAGTTCCGTTAATAAAGTACAAGTTGCTGCTATAACTAAAAGTACTGTTGGGACATTGTATACAGCTCCTTCCTTGAGTATAAATAGTTTAAGCTAGAGATTACAAATTTGGCTTCAAGAGACACTTGTCAAGGTTCACAATCTGTATGGTAATAAAAGCTCTAGGGAAAATGGGGACAAATAAAAAATAGAATCCTGACACATACTACTGAGAAGAGCAAGAACATATGGGTAGAAAGGTAATAGTCTTTGGATATTGAAAACATTTTCAGATGCTTCTAAGTATCTTATAGGCACTTAGACATATTTGATAATTTGAAAATTAAAACACAGAAGGGATTAAAAGTGATGCCATAAAGTTACAAGACAGTTTTTTAAAATTAAAATTTATTTACATAACAAACGTAAATAAAAAGATTGTTATGTGCAAAGAATTCTTAAAATCGACAAGACTAGGACAAGCCAAAAAAATAATGGACAGAGTATAGATTGATAGTTCATAAAATAGTAAATGAGAAGACTTTTAAACCAAGTGTTAGGGAAGTAGAAGTGAGGTCAATACCTGCCATTGACAGAATTTAGAAAGAATTAAAGTTTGCCAGTGGGAAGAAGAATATTCTTAAGTACTGCTGGGAAATGAATTGTTAGAGCCTGTGTTGAAAGACATTCTGATGCCACCTATCAAAATGATAGCTGCTTCAACCTACTCTCCCTACAATTAATTGTATGGGGTTTATAGTCCATAGGAATAAAAGCACCAGTAGATAAGAATTGATTGATTGGTTTAAATTCAATTGGTTTAATCAATTGGTTTGAGAGAGAGAATGAGCAGAGGAGGGGCAGGGAGAGACAGGGACAGAGGATCCAAAGCAGGCTCTGCATGCTGACAGCAGTGACCCCGATACAGGGCTCCTACTCAAAAACCATGAGATCATGACCTGAGCCGAAGTCGGTTGCTTAACTGATGGAGGCACCCAGATGCCCAGATAAGGATATATTTGAATGTATTAATAGCATTATTGTTTACAGTGGGAAGATACTGGGAACAATGGAAATAATTTAAGTTGGGATGATCGGGGAGAACCTAATACCAAACACCTATACCATTCAACTTGGCAGAATGTCCAAGCAATTAAGAAGAGGTTGTTGGAATGACAGGCTTCCTATTCAGTTTTTGAATGTGATTTGAATGTCATTACTGAAGTGTGGAGAAAAAACATGGGAGAGTTCAAAAAGCATCTAAGAAGTAAAACCCAGCATGTATATGTCCCCATGTGTTATGTTTATGTCGTATATGCTACTGACTTCCGAGAATGTTTGGGTTGTTCAGTTAAAAACAAGCCAACAAGAATAAAATGAATAGGATGCTTCCATTCCAATTTAAAACAGTAGCAACTTCTATCTTTCAGTTGGTCAACACCTTCTGTTCCCAATTATATGTGTGTCTTGAGTTCGTGAATGTATGTATGTAAGAGCACGGAAATGGATAATGCCAGGCTATTCGAACACAGGTTACCTCAGGTGGCATAGAATTGGGGTAGAAAGTTGATGATTTAGCTTTTCCTAACTGAAACAATCCTAAACTTACTATTTTGTAATTTAAAAATTGCAAACATCAGTTCTTTCTGTTAGGTTAGATGATTGTCATATTTATAATCATTAATACTAGAACATGCCAAAGAATGGGGCGGGTTTATGCTTAGATATTCATCAGTCTAGAGATAAATGGGGAGCCTGGTTGCCCTTTACATTTAATTTTGTCTAGCACTGTTTTTGTGAATTTAATACCTGGGATCTTGAAAAATAATTGAGATACTGAAATAATTGAGAAATGTGTTGCTTTCTTTTTTCACAATTCAAATCACATGATTATCTCTCCCTCCCCCCCCTCCTTTTTTCCAGATGATCAGTAGAATTGAATATGTGCATACAAAGAATTTTATACACAGAGACATTAAACCAGATAACTTCCTAATGGGTATTGGGCGTCACTGTAATAAGGTTAGTCAAATGTTCTCTGCATGAAAGAGCAAAGAGTAAAAACTCCAAAAATTGCTTTGGTAAACTTTGAATCTTTAAAAAGTCATAGGAAATTGTATTTGCTGTTGATGATTGCTTTAAAAGATTGTGCTAAAGGGTAATCAGCTAACTCTTATTAACTTAGCAACTTGAAATAAATTTTCTTCCAACTTACCCAACCCAGGTTAATTATCTGTATGGAAATACAAAATTCCCAAGGGCTTTCTAATGAAATGTAATCATCTGTTATTTAACTATTCAAAAGTTGTATCTATTTTTCATTCGTTGAAATAGTAAAAAACCCCATATACATTTTTTCCTGAATGCTAAAATCAGATTTTAACCTTTGTCACTGAAGCGTGGGTTTTTGCAATATATGTGCTTGTGCCAGCGTGGGAACCACTGACCCCATCTGTCACCATGGCGTTAACATTTGCTGACTGAGCATGATCATAATGAGAATTCTTCAGTCCTTGGATTTGTGTATTCAAAAGGTTAACTTTTGGGCCTGCTTCAAAAGTAGTTGACAGTTTCTTACTTGGGTGCCAAGCTGGGTGGATTCTCTACCCCTTCTCCCCCTTTTAAAGGAAAATATAGTCAAGTGAAATGAATGTTCATACAACAAAATTAGTATTCATTGGGGTCTCAGAATGGTTGAACGTATGGGGTGATTGGGTTTGAGCTAGTGACGCATGATTGCAGTTAGAAACTAATTGTGTTGAAATTTTTCTGCAATGATTAGTTTTATTGAGTGAATTGCTTTATTTATCGATTCAATGTTGAGCTCGGGCAGACAGGCAGCATTGGCAATGCACTAAGCATGTTATGATCTGATGATCTGATAGAAATTCTCAACTTCAGGACAACATGGGGCTTTTTGGTTTTTGTGGGGTTTTTTGTTTTGTTTTTGGAAGGAAGATTCCCATTTGTTTTATTAAGTCATTAGGAAGTGTTTGGTGTTTTTTTAGGTCTGGCTATAAATGTTTACCTTTGTTTGCCTGTATGAATGCCAACTTGTAGCCATTACCATTAGAACTGGTGTTATTTGCTAATGCGTGAGACATTGATGTTGGTCTGACCAAGTTTTAGGAATTTAAATTTTTTTGTAAGCTAACCTTTAAATAATGAAAGGTGTGTATATCTACATATAACTTACCTTGCCATTCCCAAATTGCATCTTTGTTTATTTTTAAATATTCTGTAGCTTCTCTCTCTGAAGCATCCAGGTTCTTAATTGTTATTGAAAACCTGGTGGTTTAATTGAAAAAAATTTTACTGGTCTTAATTTTTGGGGCAATTCTGTTAGTTTGACCCTGATCTTTGGCCATTTCCCAGCCCCCCCCCCCCTTCCCTATTTTCTTCCTGATAAAGACCCACTATCCTCATGTGATCTGTGTTCTGCATGTTGACATTGCAGTACATGGTTTTTGTCTTAAAATTAAATGATGACCTAGATAATAACTCTTTGCTCCCTGCCCCCCTTTTAAAAATAGCTTTGTTAATTACATAGTTGTGTTAGGATGTCCAGTTTGCCCCATGATGAAAAAAACCTTTTTAGGCTCTTGTGTCCTCTTTAGAGATACTAAAAAATATTGTGGAGCTGCTTGCTGTTAATAGATTCAGAGAGTCCCTAAGGTAGAAGTGCAGTGTTTCACTTAACTAAGATTCAAATTCTAAATGTTGTTCTTGAACATTTTAGATTAGTGTTTTGTTTCTGTAGTTGGTTTTTAGTGTTTTCTTTCTGTATTGTAGTTTGAAAAAACATGCCAGTTTTATGAGACTGGAGTCTTTGGTTAGTTTGTTCTAGTAGTTTTCTATTCATGGGAACAAATGGGGGGCTTTTGAGGTTGATTTTTTTTTTAAGTCAAATTTCTTACTTGGAAAATTGTTCTGAATTTGATATTTAGGAGTGACCACTCCGATCTTAGTGAATTTATTCATCTCTTCCAGTAATCAGCCCTGCATGCTTATGAAAACCAATTTTGAGGTGACTAAATGCCTTCTACCTCTTCCTTACTGAAGATTTTTTTCCCCTGTACAATCTTTTTTGGGGGAAGGGCAGATTGTGGTACCAAATATTGCAGAGCCAAATTCCCCATTTTTGATGAAAATATTAAAGAGCCAAATGTCACCATTGCTATCCCTGATTCAGGCAGTGACACAATATAGTGGCATTAAAAACTTGAGTATTTTCCAGAATTCAAATGTTCTCGAGCATGTGATTCTTATTTGGAAAACTGAGAAGCTACAGTGCTTGGTGGAAGAAGGATGGCATTTGGCTACCCTGTTCTTTCTCTAATGCCTCGGTGTTGCCTGTCTGCGCCGGCCATTGTTGCAATGTAAGCAATACTGTTTGATGCACTGCCACCCTCTATTGTCTGTTTAGTGTTTAGAATCTCCAGTGGGGAAGAGGAAAAGAAGCATGACTGTTAGTACTTCTCAGGACCCATCTTTCTCAGGATTAAACCAGGTCTGAAACTGTCTCCTATTCCAACCTCAATCCCAAATTCATGTGCTTTTCTTTTTTATTGTTTTCTTTTGATTATTTTTGTTTTGTTTTAATTCTGGAGAATGTAGATCTTGCTCAAGCATCTCTTACGTTGGCATTATTCAGACATACTTGGCAAACATATAACATTACTAAGATGTTTTTTTGTGGCTTTTGCTTAAAGCTTGTAAAGTGTAGAGAAAACCTAAATGAAAACAGGATTATGTTTAGATCTGTAACGTCCACATGAGGAAATGATATGTTGGTCTAGTATTGAAATTCTTTATCTAATGGTAAACTTGAGCTAGACTTTAGTTTTTAAGACTGTATTTGGAGTTGCAGAACTTTTAATGCATGAAATATATCTAAATTCAGTTGCATCAGTGCTGTATGATGAATATATTCTGCCTCAATTCTCTTCCCCTTCCCTAGTGAACTTCAGGTAAGTGTAGACCAGATTTCAGATCTAGTGTGTCTAGAATTGATTGTACCTCAATATGTGAATTCTCCGACTTCAGCCAAACGGCATAAAATGCTCCAAGAGCATCATGTGCTCTGGAACTAGGAGACATTGCAGTCTAACAATGTAACAGTAACATAATTGAAGCACTTAGCAAACAATTACCATTAATGACATGTAAGGTAAATTAATGCATAACCTGATGATTTAGTGTTTGGCAGGCTAAGTAATAAACACCCCAGTACTTTTCTTAAAAAAATTTTTTTATGTAAGTGGAAGTCTCCACTTCTTTTTTTTCATAGAAGTTGGCCAACTTTGTTAAGCTCTTGAGCAAAGAAGTGAATGTTAATCATTCAATTTAGTATACACTGAGAAGGAAGTATTGGCATGAGTAATCAAAAAAGATAAGTTGAATTTGGTATAGTTTCAAAGTATGTTCCATACTTTGTACCACATGCATCATCTGAGTAATCATTTAATCCTTTTCTGTACTGCCCAGCATTATTCCAGGGATCATCTTCTGCTGTTACTGGTTTCTGAAACTCAAACTTATTTTTATTCACGGAGAAATAGTAATTGTTGTGACTAGATCTGAGGTGGGGAGAGAGAGAGGATGGTGGGTAATTAGGCACTTTGTAAAGCATCTAGTTCCCCATTTTTGCTTATCCATTCATTCACACAACTTCTATTTTGTAACATAATCATTTAGCAACTTCCATAAAATGACATTGGATCGATTATATTTTCTACATACAGATTAGCTGGGTTGTGAGGAAAAGTGATCCTGTGAATGTTTTGAAAGGGCAAGGAACTGTGACCCTCGTTAGGTGAAAAATTGCCAGATTAAGCTAAAAACTAAAATTACCGATAGTGTTTCTAAAAACACCTCTGCTAAAATAAAATGCACCTCTGCTGAATGGAGTTATCCCCCTATGCCCAACATTAATTCACTCCCACATGCCTTTGAAGAATAGACTGCATTCTGTAAAACAGGCACAAATTTTACCTAGCACACAAAACAAAAATTCACAGAAAAGTAGCTTGACCCACCAGAGAAATTAGACTTCTTTTGCATATGCAAATGTATAAAAATATATTATCTTATGACTTACTGAACATTGACTTTTCCTTGTTTGGTTCTCCCTTTACATATTTGCGGCTGTTTGGTTGTATCCTTGGAAACATGGTGTCATGTAAACACTTCCGTTTTGTGTATATTCATTTTTAAATTCAAAGCAGAGAACTACTAAAGAAGCTTGATAGGTACCAGAAGATCATGAACTACCAAGAGATTAAAAAAAATTTTTTATGTTAAGTAGCTTTCTTTTTCAGTTATTTGTTCTTATTTTCACCTTTGCTTAGCAGTGAAATTATTTTTCCTGACTTACTTTCAGTTTTTATAAGAGGAGAAAATTTAAGTTGTTTTATTTGCTTTGTAGTTTTTTGTTTTGATATTAAAGATTGAAATATTTGAGAAGACAGTGTTTGTATTTATTTTTTGTTTTCTAAAACTACATTTCATCCTTTAGCATTGTGGAAAGAAAGAACACTAGAGAACATTGAGCTTTCATGGAACAATCTTTTAAAAAGTTGTGAGAAAATGTCTGGTCACGGAGTTGCAAATGGAGCAACTGAATGTACACTTGGACATGAAGGACACTGTCAGATCTAATTTGTCAGAGTTACTCTTATTTTCTCCTCCATTTTGAAGTACTAAAAGAAGCAATCCTAGGAAATGTCCTTTAGAGGAGAGTCTTTGTCTTAATTGCCTTTTGTTTAAAACTCACGTAATTCTTACGGGCATTTAAAAAAATACTGTGGAGCTGGATGTCTTTTTGTGTTTGTTTTTGCCTTGTTTTCTTTTCAGTGTGAATCTGCAGAACTTAAGTCATGCTTTTTGGTTTGCTTAACAGAAATGTATTTTGCTTATTTTAATATTTGTGTACTGAACCCATTTTCATATCAAGAGAAAAGTAGGAGTGTGAGCTTTGTTTCTCTTTGTGTGTTCTAAGACTTTCTCTTGATCGTATAATAATGCGATTGCCGAGGAAGTGAATTTAATCTTACTAGATAGGTCTCGTTAGCCAGTTAAATTTTACTAAAAATTTGCTCTTCATTCTTTCATAGTAGACCAGGGGAAAATAGGTATGTCCTTGTTACCTTGGTGACAATAAGCTCAAACCTCAATGTCTTTTCCCATCCAATGTATAAAAAAGGCCTGCCTTTTTTTTTTTTTTTTTTTTTTAAGATTTTTCTTAAAGTAATGTCTACCCCCAACGTGGGGCTCGAACTCAAAACCCCAAGATTACGAGTTGCATGCTCCACCGACTGAGCCAGCCAGGTGCCCTTCCATAGAAGTGTTTTTTACCCTCCTAAGAGAGGCACTTGATCAGATTTTTTTTTCACCCAAATCAATCACTTTATTTTTTGTTTGTTTTTAATTTTTTTTAATGTTTATTTATTTTTGAGAGAGAGACAGAACATGAGTGGGAGAGGGGCAAAGAGAGAGGGAGACAGAATCTAATCTGAAGCAGGCTCCAGGCTCTGAGCTGTCAACCCAGAGCCCAATGTGGGGCTCCAACTCACAAACCATGAGATCATGACCTGAGCTGAAGTGAGATGTTTAACCAACTGAGCCATGCAGGCCCCCCTCAATTACTTTATTCTTACACACACCCTAAGAGGCTAGGTGGTGGGTTTCTTAGGATATCATAGATTGTAAACTGGACAGAAGGGACCCAAAGTCTGCCTAATGGAAAGAAAAACTAGAAAACGTAGGCACAACTAGGGAACAAAAGGTCTAGGGCTAGGTACTAAAAGGGCACCTAGACCTGCCTGTTGGATAATCTTTGTAGACATAACTTTAGTAAGAGAATTTATGATAAAGACTAAAATTTGAAATAAAGATTATTTATTTTGCTTTAGAAGGTACGTAAATAAATACTGGATTTTTTTTCTTTTTTGTCAAAAATAGGGGGTTTTTTCCTTCAAAAATTAGCTACATTATAAACATATCTTACTCCCATGTGTCCCATATAAACATGATAGCACTAAACATTATTTTGTTCTAAAATACTAGTCTTGTTTTTAGTTAGCTCCTTTAAACTGCTAATTGTAAGTTATCTTGGTGTAAATAGATACTAAGTGCTTTTTTTTAAGATTTTAGATCCATATTTATATTTCCCAGAAGTTTAACCTGATGAATGGATAAATATCAGTGGGAAGTAGTAGAATGTAATGCATGCTTGTTTTAAAAATGCTTATTTTTTTGTTAATACAAATCTTGGTTTTGTTGTCAATATCAAACTTTTCCAAGTTGTCTTATTTTAGATAATGAACATTCTGTTGCTATACTGAAGGAAGAATAGCCTTTGCAAAATGGAAGAATTCCAGATAGCTTACGTTCAGTTTTTGAAACCTCATGCTTGTTTACCAACAGTAACAGGATGTCAGGTTTCATTATGGCACACAGCACGCTTTTCAACTCTGCTATGAAGCATGTATATATATATTTCTTCACTACTTTTCTAAAGACAGGCTCCCGAGTGTGTAATAAACTGGGCCTGTGAAGTTGGTTCAGCTGACAAGGATCAACCATTTAACTTGCTTTAACTTGATTTATTGACGAGAACTAGTAAAAACTTACTGGAATGTTAAGTTTGTTCATTATCTGTTTCGCTTACGATACTTTATTTTGATATAGTTGAACAAGATAGAATAGATGCTGTTGAATGAGTAAGCAGCAGTTCAACTGAGCAAGGTTGGAAACCTAACATCCCTTTATTTTCTTTTAAAGTTATTCCTTATTGATTTTGGTTTGGCCAAAAAGTACAGAGACAACAGGACAAGGCAACACATACCATACAGAGAAGATAAAAATCTCACTGGCACCGCCCGATATGCTAGCATCAATGCACATCTCGGTATTGAACAGAGGTAAGTTTGAGAAATGAATGTGTTTCTCAGATCCATAGGAAAAGCCACTAATGGGTTTTGGAAATATTTTAACTAGTTTCTTATGATGCCTAAAGATGTCTCTTGGCTGAAGATTTGAAGGACGCTTATTAATTCTTTTACCTGTTGAGCTTTAGTCAGTGCTGTGGTGCCAGTTAAATGAGAGACCTTTTGTTTCTTTGTTGAAGGTTGTCTCTTGGGGAGAAAATACTCCGTGATGGAAAATTAGAAGCATAAATGTAATTTTATCTTGATGTTTGTTTGTTTACTTGCAACTGAAGACAGTAGTACTTATTTTCTTCATGCTGATCTTGAATTTTTATATTTTAGTGATGCAAGTTGAGTTTGGAAAATAATGTTTTAGTTATTTAGTTTTACAAGGAAAATGTTACCTGAGTCCTAATGAACTAAGAGGGGGTTGGTGGGCCATCTCATGTTCTGCTCTTCACTCCTACATAAATTAATAGGATCTGATTTGAAGTAAACATTGTCATGATCTCGGTGCTTTTTCGATTTTTTCTATCTTCTATTTTTTTCTGGTCTTTTATCTTCCCTTCCTCTTTTATCGATCAATTTTTATTCCTTAAAACCAGCATAGAAATGATAAATGATATGCTTCTAGGTTCGGGAACCTCAAGAGAAGGATCTTAAGCTTAGGAAATGTTCAGTGTGTATGTGTATATATATTCACATGCATCATTAATTGGCTTTAAAATGTTAATTGGGGAGCTTGGGTGGCTCAGTCGGTTAAGCATCTGACTCTTGATTTTGGCCCCGGTCATGATCTCATGGTTCATAAGTTTGAGCCCCATCACCACGCTGTTGGTGCGCAAGGAACCTGTTTGGGATTCCCTCTCTCTTTGCCCCTACTCTGCTGTGTTCTCTCTCTCTCTCTCTCTCTCTCTCTGTGTGTGTGTGTGTGTGTGTGTGTGTGTCTCTCAAAAATAAACTTAAAAAAAAATGAAATGCTAATTTATTTCAGCATCCCTCAAGTTAGTTTTTAGGAGCTTCTGCAAAACTTAAAAGTGTCCTGCTACTTTGTACTTTGTTCTGTCTTCTTCATTAACCTCATTTAGAAAGTTGTCTCGCTAAATCCTTTTTGCTCTTTAGAAATTAAATTGCAGGACTGTGTTGGATTTTATAATTTTGTATTCTGTGAGAAAATTTTGTTTAGAAGTAACTCGTTACGAACTTTCTTATTACTTTAAGTATCTTCTTTCACAAGCCACCAAATTGCTCTTTCTCTTCGCTTGGGAAAACTTCTTGTGTACCTGGCTTTTTTTTTCCAGATGCTTTCCATAATAATTCCAGCTTGTAAATTTACATTTTCTTTTCTAGTCGCCGAGATGACATGGAATCATTAGGATATGTTTTGATGTATTTTAATAGAACCAGCCTGCCCTGGCAAGGACTAAAGGTAAACCAGACTTCCATTACCAGTCTTTTTGTTTTGTTTTAAGAATAAAAATACACATTGGAGATGAACTTTAAGGTCCCTTTGAAACCTAAAGCTTTCTGAGAGTGAATTAACTTTATTTTAACCTTTTATTGGGAAAATAAAATCTGATCGCTTCAGCAAGAATTAATAGAATCCCATTGTCAGGCCTGAAGAACAATTTCCTTTGGGACAGTAAGCAGATACCCACTGGTAACCAGTAGCTTTATCTGAATGGAAATTGACGTGGGCTAATTAAAGGTGGAGGCTTTCTGATTTTGATGCGTTGCCAGTGTGTTGAAAAGGAAGACTTTTATGAGTAGTAAAACTGGTTCGTCTAGTAGTACTACTAGCTATATTATTTAATTATCCTAACATTTGCTCCTATTAATTAGGAGTTTCACCTTGATTTTTGTGAGTGTCTGTTAATGATAAAATCACTGTGTCCTAGAATGTAATGGCTATTCTGATACTTTATTGTTCCTTTAAAGGAAAATGGTCCCTGTGTTTATTTAGCATCTGTGAATTAGATAAATTGCTCAGTGCTTGTGTGACTAGCTCTATCAAAAATGAGTAATTTTTACACTGGAGAAATATTTTGACGTAACGTAACTTACTAATGTTACTAAATGATGAGCACTTTTGTTGGTATTGAGCTGCCTTTACTTTTGCCCTTGTGTTGAGTATTGATTATGAAAACACATTTCAGATTTGACTTCACCCATTTTTACTTAAATCATGTTCCTATTAGACTTACCCTTTCCTAATAGCTAAAAATATTCTTGAGGTAGAAACACTGGTAAAGAGCTATCAGTTTGGGTGGGGGTTGGGTGTGTTTTATTTACTTTGATTTGGTTTTAATTCTAAGGTATGATTTCTCTTGAATCTCATGTTTACATTTATGTCTAGTGGGTTAAACTAACACGGTTCTTCTCGATAGTATTGACTATGTCTATGTGGTTTGATTCTTATTTTCCACAGGCTGCGACAAAAAAGCAAAAATATGAAAAAATAAGTGAAAAGAAGATGTCCACTCCTGTTGAAGTTTTATGTAAGGCAAGTGTGCTTGAGGCCTTTTTTGTTTTTTTTTTTTTTTTAAATAATAAATAATCCAAGAAGAGGGAGCATTTTATTTGCCTGTCCTGGAACTTAAACATCCTATGAGGTAGCTAGCTACTACCATTTTTAATTTACTTTTTGATGATTCTAAGTATCTTTAAGAGTAGTTTGAATATATGAGCCATTTTATTTTTTTAAAATGTCTACTTATTTTGAGAGATTGGAAGAGGGAGAATCCCACGCAAGCTCCACACTAAGTACAGAGCCCTATGCGGGACTCCATCCCACAACCTCAAGATCACGACCCAAGCTGATACCCAAGCTTAACTAGCTAAGCCATCCAGGCATCCCTTTAGGAATCATTTCAAATAAGTATTTTATGTTTCTCGTTTGTTTGGGTTCTGTAATCTGTTAAAAACTAGAGGGGAAAAAAGGGCATGTAAAGTTGTCTAGTGGAACCTCACTAGTTCATGAGAAAATAAATATTCTCATCCCTAAACTGGTGCCAGAAAATAATGGATATCGGCAGTTGGCAGGCATATCAAGGAGTAGGGAGACAAAGGCATATCACAGTATTCCAAAAATAGCCAATGGTGGACAATATAGGCGACAGTTGGAATCAGGCTCATTTCTCTTAAATCTCAAGCTTTGTAGAGAAGCCTAGGAGTTGAGAATGGAGAGCTGTCGGTTTCATGTTGGATAACCGTGGTCTCTTACATAGAAAGAAAACCACCTGGTCATCTTTGAGACAACAGTGGTGTAACCGACATAATTAGAAGACCGTATATAATTATATAGTTGGGTGTTGGGAAGTCAGCATGGAGTTGAAATAGTACTTTGTGGAAGGGGGAAAGTGGTGTTTTTATGTCTCCCTATCCGCAAATTCCTTTTTCCTTCTCCAGATCTACAGTTAAAAGAGGGATTGGGGTGGGTAAGAGACTATGTTCTTTTCTGAGATTCGGGATTTATTTTAAATTAATAAATACATTGTAGGTCCATGAATAAAATGTTCTTGTCTTATGGTGCCCCCAGATAACTTTTTTTTGTTTTAAGTTTGTTTTTGAGAGGGAGACAAAGAATCCCAAGCAGGCTCCGTGCTGTCAGGGCAGAGCCTGATGCAGGGCTCGATCTCACGAACCATGAGATCATGACCTAAGCCAAGATCAAGAGTCAGATGGATGCTTAACCTACTGAGTCACCCAGGTGCACTCTCCCCCCCCCCCCAACTTTAAAATCTGTATACTTCAGGAAGCAAAACATATTTTCTGTACACTACTATTTCTATGCAACAGAATGATTCATTTGGCTTACCGGGAAAGTCAGCCATTTTTCAGGAAGAGAAAGGGAGTGTTAGTTAGCACATCGTCTGCTTCTGGGTTACGTATTAATTTTGATCTAGAAATTGTGAACTAGGTCTCACTTTCTGGATTAGCCACATATAATTGTCAGGGTGCAGTGAACACAGAGTATTAGTATTATTAAAAAGTAGTGAGATTGTTTTCAGTCTCGTTACGGTGGTAACTACTTCATATCTGTATTAGTTACGGCATTGGTAGTTTTCTTTTGTGAAGGTTTTGCCTGCTGTCATAAGATAGCAATGCATGAAGTATACTATTTGACTTTTACTTCTGGTTGTTTAGCTCTATTTGGAATACATAAATGCAGGTTCATCTGGTATGTGCTGTTTAATGTCTTGTTAAGAATTTAAATAAAATGTGTAATATACTGATTAGTTTCAGCTGTCCATTCTCGAACAGTGAAATAATGTAAGAATGAAAGCTGTTTACATAAATGCAGTCAATAAAGATGAATGTTACAAGTATATCCATTTTATCCTACCTTAGTTTTCTGGATACGAGAAATTTCTCAAAATTGGAAGGTTGTGGGAAGAGACTGTCTCTTTTAACGTAAAGCTCTTCACTTATATTTGAGGGGAAGGCTGCAGGGATTTTTGTTTTAGTATTTTGCATTTCCACATTGGTGATGGCAAAATCTCTTTGGTGATTAATATCTATAGGCTCAGGGACGCCTGGGTGGCTCAGTCGGTTAAGCATCAGACTACAGCCCAGGTCACAATCTCATGGTTCGTGGCTTCAAGACCCATATTGGGCTCTGTGCAGATAGCTCACAGCCTGGAGCTGTTTCTGATTGCATCTCCCTCCCTCTCTCTCTCTCTCTGCCCCTCCCTCCCTCCCTCTCAAAAATCAGTAAACAACAACAACAACAACAAAAAATACAGGCTTAGAGATATTGATATACATTTTTGAGAATCTTTCCTAAGAAACTGAAAATGGAAAAAGTTTATGCCCACAGGTGTTCTTACTAGTATTGTTTAGAAAAGAGAAAGATTTTAATTGCCTGAATGGCCAGTTACAGGGAACTAGTTAAGTATGATGTATTCACTCGTTTGGATATTGTACAGCCATTCAGAAGCTTATGAAGAGGTTGGAAAATTACACAGAAAGATACTTGGAATATAATGTTGGTGGCAGAACAGTAATATGTAAATTATGTAAATAAAATAACAGTTGCGGAAAAAAGAAAAGGCAATCCCAGTCTTCGTAGGACAAAGCATTGGATTGATCCATATCACAATAGTAGTTGCTTTGTATGATTGCACTCTCGGTGATTTTACTTTTCTGTTTATGTAAGTATATTCTACTACAAAAAAGAAAGTAATTTCAGAGTCTGAGAGAAAGTGCCTGTTCACTGTGCCTTTGTGGCAAATACCATTACCGGCCTCGATTTTGTCATTTGTTAATTGTTTTCCATTGAGTTGTTAGACGTTGATAAAGTAATAAATTAACAAGTGGGTTCTCCAAGTTATTTAAGGACATAATACTGTAGGGAAAGGAACCATATTTTCTCTGTACATGATGAAGTGGTCAGAACAATGATACTTTATTACATTTATGAGGATACCAAGTCATATTAGTTGCGTTCTCACATCTTATGGCAAAATAGTAATAAAGCACTGTCCTCAAAAACAAGTTTTACTTGCATTTTTAAATGCATTTATTTTTCTGTCTTAAATAAGTTGTTTTGTTTTTTTTACTTTGTGTTTTAACTCTTGAACTTGTAGGGGTTTCCTGCAGAATTTGCCATGTACTTAAACTATTGTCGTGGGCTGCGCTTTGAGGAAGCCCCGGATTACATGTATCTGAGGCAGCTATTCCGCATTCTTTTCAGGTCAGTTTTTAAGGTGTTTTTAAGACTAGAGACTCCAGGGAAGGAAATTAGTCAAATCCACCCAAGACATCTGTTCTGACAAGTAGCGAAATAAAGTGACTCTAACCAATATGAATAAAATATTAAGAAATTTGAGTTCGTTTGGCATGTTTCCATTGTGATGCAAACGTGCTTGAAATTATTTTAGCTTGGGATGGAGAAACAGTTGACTCAAACTCAAAGAATCTAACCTTTCCATGATAATGGCAACTGATGTTGCAATTCAAGTGACTGTTTGTGGTCCTTGGAACACTAACTTTGCTATGGAACCCTATTTAATATCAAAATTAACAGCAATTTACATACTAGATAGTTATGGGGTGTATGATGGTGTGGGAGCAGGCCTCATACTTTAGGGTTCCCTGGTGCAACCCAGAAATGGTCTTGAGCGGATGGGGGAGGGAGATAGAGTGCATGTTGCTGGAAATCTTAGTTGGAAGAGAAGAAGAATTGGGGTAATTCTCTAAGTCCAGGAAAGTCTACTTTCCAAGCCACCAGCATACACATCTACACACACACACACACACACACACACACACCAAGCTTACATTCTCATACCTACTCTGATTTGTTCTTAGAAGGTGCTTCCTATTTGGATGTTTCCCTAGATAATTGACAGCTTGAGTGCTGTTCATTACCACTCCCCTGCCTCTTTCAAGAAAGTTCAAAAGTCAGCTTCTTTTTGAAAAAGGAGAAGATTTATTCTTATTGAATACATCAGACTGAAGTGTGGTGACATCATTTTCCTTCAGTTGTGACTTGTAAAAAGTGGAACTGAAGAGTTAAAAAGTCATGTGTATGGAAAGAATTCTTTTAGGAGCTACCATAATTGGAGAAAATACTACCATTTTTCTAAAAAGTGCCCTCCCTGTTTTGCAGGTTCAGTAGAGTGTTTAGCCAGACTCTATTATTAAAGGATTAACACATCATTTTCTGTTTTCCAGGACTCTGAACCACCAGTATGACTACACATTTGATTGGACAATGTTAAAGCAGAAAGCAGCACAGCAGGCAGCCTCTTCAAGTGGGCAGGGTCAGCAGGCCCAAACCCCCACAGGCAAGCAAACTGACAAAACCAAGAGTAACATGAAAGGTTAGTAGCCAAGAACCAAGTGACGTGACAGGGAACAAATTGAACACAAAATTGGGTAATTCCTTCATTTCTAACAGTGTTAGATCGAGGAAGTGGTTTTGAAAGAAGTAAAAATTTGGCTCTGTGTTTTTACAAAGAGACGTCCTTGGAAAATTTGACTACTAACTTTAAACCCAAATGTCCTTGTTCATATATATATGTATATGTATTTGTATATACATATATGTGTGTATATATTATATCATTTCTCTTGGGATTTTGGGTCATTTTTAACAACTGCATCTTTTTTACTCATTCATTAACCCTTTCCAAAATAAACATTTGGTGTTGGGAATATGGTATACTCAATCAATCCAAAATCCTAGACCTAACACTTGTTGATTTTTAATAATGAATCTGGTTAGCCGTGGTATTTTGACTTTCAGACTAACAGTGTTAAGAATTTTTCTGCATGTTAATGCTGTAGCATTTAAAATGAAAAATGGTGCACATGGTCCGATTTCCAGAGGTGGTGCGTCTGGCATTGCCCCCAAAGTGTCTATCTTCTCGGTTGCGGAGCATCTCATTTACGTTCTTAAATGCTCAAATAACTGAAAAGCTCGACACATCTTTCCTACTCGAGAACCAGATCTCTCTTTTGGTTGCTATTTAACTACCTAGGTTCTTAATTTTAAAACGCTTGTTTTGTTTTGGGCTTTCTTTTATGGAACCTTGCAAATACTCAGGGTCTGGGAATTCGTTGTGGAATTGAACTCTGCGGTTAGGCCTTGCAAATTGGAAAAAACTGGGGCAAATGCCACTGAACTGCTAGTCTCTTTCCTTTCTGTCTCTGGCACTCTTGGTGCTACTAAGGAGTAGAACTGTTGGGGCACATTCTTGTCACTGTTGCCATACAGTTCGACTCCCGAGTTTCGTGGTTTTTGTTTGCTTTTCTTTACCCCCGTTGTTCCCTTTCTGGGGCTTACCTCCTGATACCTGCCTACTTTCTGGAAGGGGTGGGCAGGTAAGGTTTGGTTTTTGTGGTTTCTAATTATTTCATTTCTGAATGACTGCTCTAGTCTGAACCTAGCCTTCTTTGGGCTATATTTTTAGTATTGTATCTGAACAATTTGGTAATTTAAAAACAGATTCCGATCTGAGGTTACTTTTCAAGAAGGAGAATTCACTGGTGTCATCCTCATCCCAGCAGCTCATCTGTTAGGAATGAAGTTGAGATTCTTTTCTTCAACATTTCTGTATTGGGGGAGGATTCACAGCTGAAAGCTTAGCGTAACGGGGGTTCTTAGATGATGAAATTTCCGCTCAGGATAACAAACACCGATGCTTGCCTCTGCATCTCACTTGGGACCTAATTGTCCCTTTTGAGTGTTTTAATCATGATATAGCTAATCAGAGTGCGAAACTCTTAATGCGCTAGGTAGCTAGCTGGTATCACTGAGAAACGGTCCTACCAGTGTAACGTCTCTAAACTTAGGACTTGTTATGCCTGACATCTATTAAGGTATTTGCTTTTTTTCATAAAATGAAACCAATTTTTGCCTAAAGCTAGCTGGGATAATAGGATCATCACGAGTTGCAGTTTCTAGAACTAAAATTAGATTGAAATCTCATCTGACCTAGAACATTTCACTTCAGGCATTCAGCAGCCTTCAGAAAGAATTCCCTTATTTTGAGTTAGTTCCATTGTTAGTTTACTGTGTGTCTCTTTCTCAATAAACAAGCAGAATTTTTGTCCTGCCTCATCTAGGTCTTAAAGATGAGAAGTTGGATCCAGTGAGTTAGTATGTTTCCTTGGAAAAAAAAATTGTAATTAAACTTAAGTTTAATCCTTAATTTTGTATTGTAACTATTTTTCATAAAAGCAACTTTAAATATCTTACACAGTTTGCGGGGCACTTGGCTGGCTCAGTAGAGCCTATGGCTCTTGATCTCAGGGCCTGAGTTTTAGCCCCACTTTGGGGGTAGACTTTACCTAAAAAAAATAAAAAATCTTACAAAATTTTCACGGCAATCATAGACACAGGGTTTATATAAATTACTACATAAACATCAACTTGTAAAATATTGAAAAATTGGATTTTTCATAAAATGCATCATTTACCATTGACTGCTTTCAGAGAGACATTTTCAGGTGGTATATTTTGATTCCAAGCAAAATACTGCTTGCTACTAAAATATGCCAGGCCCCGGAATACAAACAACAAAATTGTGTTTGATCTTTGGTTTCTCGAAATGTTTGTTTTGTCTTGGATCTAGAACTTAGTGCCCCAGGCAGATCTCATGTGAAATCCCCTCAGTATAAAGCCATGAATGTGTACGGCAGGTTTTAAGGTGGCATGAAATAAGTTTGGGGAGCCTACTTCCCTAACCCCAGCCGTATTTATCCAGACCATCTGTTGAGAAATCTCCTATGAAGTCTGGAGTTTGAAGACAGTCCCTTTTAGGTGACTTACTCCTTATTTCAATCTCTATGTAATAAGGGTGTTTAAAAGCATGTTATTCTCTTAGGGTCCACTACAGTCATTTTTTTTATTCAAGGAAGAGCTCTCCTGCAGCTCAACTCTTCACTAATTCCAAGAAATCCTTTCAGTGACGATAACATCATATAATACATTTTTCTGGTTAAAACTTTAGAAGGCACTTACCTAATACATCCTATCAGTTTTTGTTCACGGAATTATACGCTGAGGTTTTCCAAAGCAGAGAATTTGGTTTCTTAAATGTATCTTCAGCACATGAAACTGTATACTGCAGGGATATCTATTCCTGGAAAAATCCCCCGAACTGGTTGACATATTAATATATTTTACGTTATTAGTTTTAGTTTTTGAAAATTGTATATGGGATGTTTCTTCCATGGAAAGGTGTGTGTGTAATAAGTTGTTTCAGCAGTTCACTGTGAATGTCCAAAAAGTCTTTTAAAGTCTGACTTACTCAGCTAAGATGGGTTTATTATGTGTAATAGACTTCTATCCTAATTACTTTTCTAAAGAAAAGATCTTTTGAAGTACTCCTTTCCAAGGCCCATCAAAAGACTAAGAAATAAGGCGTTTCTCGTTTCTTGTAAAGCCCACTATGATGTGTACTAATTTTCGGTGCTCTTATGCTACAAGATTATAATTAGTTTTTATACATGTTAAAGAGAAAAATAAAAGATTCACATCTGAGACACTTCCAAATTCATTTCGCTTCCTTTTATTCAACTGTATGTGATTATCAGGAAAGTAGTTTTTAAGACATTTAAGAAGTACTAAAGGGAAAAGGAAATCTTTTTAGGACATTCAGAATCCAGTTAAGTTCACCATTTCTTTAGTTGAGGTCAGAGATGGGGAGAATTTCAGAAGGTAGTGAAGCCAAAGTTGGATCCTTACATAATTCTATTATCATCTTAGTCCCTCTGTTCACTACTCCAAGCCGTTGATATTAAGCATAGTTTTATCATAATCACATACGTGGATGTCAGATTGTTGACAGTCAAAAAATAGAAAATTTTTCTATCACATTCTCCTACCATGTCCATGGTCTTCCTTGAATTAGCTTCCAGTGTTTACTGGAATTCACCTACCATTTATGTCTAGCTTAACTTTTTCTGACTTCACCAATTGCTGCTAGGAACGTGGCTGGTCACTCAGCAACGTAACCCAAATCACAGGGGAAGACCTTGAAATAATCTGGAGACTGATCTTCTCTGAATACACTCAATCTAAAGAAGTGCCAGGGAGCTGCATCTACTTGCTGAAATTTTTGTCAGCTTTTTTCATTATGGACACTACCACTGGAGAGAAAAGAGCTCAGTAACCCAACAGGAAACGAAGACGAGTGTGCAAGAATTGATTTGTGGTCATCTGAATGAATCTCACATCTCCAAGGCTGGCTGGACTTACCAAACATGAACTTGTCCGAAAATCTGGATGATACCACAACAGTCAGAAGATCTAGAGGAGTACAGTGTTGCTGTGACTCAGTGGTGTATAATGCAGACCATCTACCAGTTGGGGAAGGAATCAATTGTAACAGGTATTTCAAGTTCAACAACCTCAGAATTCTGTAATAGGGAAGACCAAAAAAAAAAAAAAAAGAGAGATACCAGTCTGGTTTTTTTTTTTTAAAGGCAGTTGAAGGGGTAATGTGTGTACTTTATATACTTAAGTCGTCATTTATCTTATTTGTAGTGATAAAAAATCTATTTATCTTTCCCAACTTTTATTTTTTTTTAGTTTAGCATAGGAAAAGTTATTGTAGCTGTTTGTGTTTTTATTCTTGAGCTTTTATAGTGCCAATCTGATTCAAAATTCTCCAAGTTTGATTATGATTTCTGTGCAGCCAAAAAAAACCAAAAAAGAAAAAACACAGACATGTTAACTAATAATAAATGGCATTACATCATGAATGTGAATACTGCATTCAAACTACTTTTAAAAAGTCTTCCACTAGGAAAGGATACTGAAATGTAAAAAGCCCATCACAAACTTCAAGCCTTACTATTATATAAATATCCCTTTGAACTAATTTGTGGTTCTATTTAAAAAAAAAAAAATCAGGGACATCAGAAATGCATTCATAAATAAGAGCCAATGTATACTTTTCAGATTTTGGATTAAGGGGTAGAATCTCACTAGTTACATAAACATTTTTTTCCTTTTGCAGATTTGAAAAGAAACTTAAATGTAGCTATTAACTCAGTAGTTACAGTGATGGTCCAACTCAATTTTGACTTTGCTTTTTGCTCCCTTTTTTTTGTTTTGTTTTTTTGTTTTTTTTGTTTTTTTGTTTTTAGGAGCAAAGGGATCCCTTCCTTATTTTAACTGTTGTTGCAGTGAAGATGGGTGTTTGGACTTTTAGAAGCCAGGAGACACCACCTAAATTACAAGATAAAAACCAAGGAATCAATGCACACTGGAAAAAGGAATGCACTTGAAGATTGAATGTTGAATACTTGCTGAATGCTCCCATTGAGATTTTTCCTACATAAACTTGAGTAACATCTTAGGACAATTCTCTGGAGAAACATTGATCCCTGGGTGGAGTATCCTACCATTGGCCCATCTGAAGAGTTACATCTGGATCTGACTGCTCTATTCCTCCAGGAATATTTTTAGGCTAGCCTCTGTCTGATTCCTAAGCAATTGTAATCATTAACTGACCCAGTAATTTCTCAAATATCAGATGAACAGATACAATTCTTACCTAGATCTAATTTTTATCCCTATTAAAGACACAAGAGTGTTCTAATATTTTGACATTGTAACTTACGTTTTCTTTTTAGTTAGTGATAGCGGTTTCTATTTTAAAGCTGTTTGGATATTCAACGTAGTAATTAGATTATTCAGTATAACGTAATCACATAGCAAGGTGTGGTAAACAGTTTTCGTAGCTATGTAAACATTTTTCTGTATCATATTTAAGAATAATTGCAGGACTTGAAATCAAATGCTCATCAGGGTAAGGGTCATCTCTAATTAGCTAATTCATAGTTTTAATTTGCTTCACAGTATTCTGTATTTTAACATTGGAATTACGTTACAGAATATGGTCTTAATTTTAAGGTTTTTAATTCAGGTTTGATCTGACTGCCTTTTCTTTTTGTGCTTACTTTGCTAATTCTCTTTAGTCATACATACCAAATAGAATATTCCTTGTGATGAAGTTCGTTTTCAGAAAGCTTCATAAAATTTTTCATTTTGGCATTTACTTTATGAATTTAGTACTTGGGCAGGCAACAGGGGTTTATTTTATTTATTTTTTTTAACAGAGGTTTATTTTGTGTCTACTCTGTTAGTCGGCATAGAGAGCGAAAGAATGTGTACAGCACTGTCCTCACAGTGTTAGCACAATATGTTTTTAAATAAGATGACTTTCAGTCCTCAAATGAACAAATTCCTAGTTAACGAGTGAGCCCATATTTCCCCAAATATGATATATAAATGTTTGGTGTTATCTTTGCGGGGGGGGGGGGTGTGGGGAGGCATAGATTTTAGAAGCGTATTATTTGTCCCACAGAGCCCATTGGAAATGGTCCAGCGAATGTTTGAGAAGCACAAAGAAGGGAGAAGTTTATGATGAATAAAAACATGGTTTCCATGCTGAATTTAGAAGTGAGAGATCAGAGTGGGCTAGAAAGAGCTATAATGAGGCCAGCTATAGGGGTTTGGAAGGGGATGAACCAAGGGGCATGGTCACCTCAAGGGAAGGCTTTTGCTGAGAAAAGGTGGTACTGATGGGGTTTTCGTGTTTTGGCTGAGGAATGGGCATACTTCCTTTCTGCCTTGAGCCATAGATAAAGCCTTGTAGGTAATAGTTACATAAACATTTTTTTATGTTTTATGTTTTTTATGTTTATGTTAGAGCAAAAAAAAGCATTTGCTCTAGTGGTCTTTTGCCACAGATGGAACATGCAGCTATTACTACCTGAGGCTGGTTTCTATTCAAACCTGCCTATGTGTGGAAGTCTTAAGAGTCTAATTGTGGCAGAGGGAGGTAGTGTTTACAGGGTGGGAAGGCTTGCAAAGTAAATAAAGCCAAAACAAAAAAGCGTCACTTGTTTGGGTTTTCAAATCCAGGGCAAAACTTTTTTAATGTATTATTGGTGGAAGTACAACGTTTTTAAAGGTTTAAGGTTTCTGTGATAAAAATCATACTGACCAGGTTTGTGTTCTATGGAATAACTCAATTATGTCTTGAATACATTTATTATTAAAGCTTATTGCTCCTTATTTGGATCAGAAATAATGTGCAGAAAAGTTCCTGCATATAGTATGATTAAGACTATAGTTTGTAATTTTTAAGGCAAACCCGTCTTATTTTTCATTCGTTTGATAAATATTTGAACACATTCTATGCTCTAGGTACTAGAAGTCTAGAAATAAATAAAACAGGCTCATTGGAATTCCCAGTAATTCTCGGGCCTGAAAAGTGTATGCTGACTGGGAAGGCTTTGATTCACTGTGTACCGCTCCTACGTAAAGGCACCTAGAACAGAAAAGTTTTTGTATGTAGTTTTAAGATGAGCCGTGATTTTCAAATAGATGAAAATATTCTGAGTCACCATTCTAATAAAGTAATTATTGGCCCAGTTCCACCCAGTTTCCCAGTTTTGGGTGTGGTTTTTAAAAATCTTTTGTAACTTGGAATTGTAACATTCTTTTTTTGTTTCGATTTTTTTTTTTTTTTTTAAACAGGTTTCTAAGCATGAATCAAGGAACAGAAGAAGCAGAGCAGATGATCGGAGCAGCATTTGTTTCTCCCCAAATCTAGGAATTTTAGTTCATATGTACACTAGACAGTGGTTGTGAACAACCATTTACTTGGTGTAAAGAACTTAATTTCAGTATAAACTGGCTCTGGGCAGCATTGGTGATGCCGTGTCCTGAGTTGTAGCCGCTGTAATTGTGAATATTAACTGAGATAGTGAAACATGGTGTCCAGTTTTCTATTGCATTTTTTCAAGTGGAAAAGTTAACTCTAAATGGTTGACACACACAAATTGGTGGAGAAATTGTGCATATGCCAATTTTTGTTAAAATCTTTTATTTTGAACTATACTGCTTTGAGATCTCATTTCAGAAGAACGGCATGAACAGTCTTCAGCCACAGTTGTGATGGTTGTAAATGCTCACAATTGTGCGTTCTTAGGGTTTATCCACCCCTGGGGTTTGCAAGTTGTTCACTTAAAACATTCTTAAAATGGTTGGCTTCTTGTTTGCAAGCCAGCTTGATACGGTAGCAACCAAAGATTCCAGTGTTTGAGCATTCGGAAGACTGCCTGCTTACCTGTGCTAGAAATAACAGCATCTAAAGTGAAGACTTAAGAAAAACTTAGTGACTACTAGATTATCCTTAGGACTCTGCATTAACTCTATAATGTTCTTGGTATTAAAAAAAAAAAAAAAAGCATATTTGTCACAGAAATTTAGTTAACATCTTACAACTGAACATGTATGTATGTTGCTTAGATAAATGTAATCACTGTAAACATCTATATGATCTGGGATTTTGTTTTTATTTTGAAATGGGAGCTTTTTTGTTTACAAGTTCATTAAAAACTAAAAACTGTTTCTGTAAGGAAATGAGATTTTTTTTAAACAACAAAAATGCCTTGCTGACTCACTATGAAATCAAAATCTCCCCAATTTTTTAATAGACTACTTCAAGCCATTTGTTACATACAGTTCCTTTGCGAATCATTTTAGATTTAGTGTTACAACTTTTCCTCAGATTTTTTTTATTTAAAAAAAAATTTTTTTTTTTTTTTTTTTTTTTTGGTCTGAAGGGGAAAGGCATTCTTTATTTTTCCTTTTATAATGACTTACAGGCACAGTACCTAGTGCCGCAGCAGCCGGGACTCCGTGTTCTAACTCCTGCGGCCTCGCACTAACCGCTGGACTGATTGTGCATAAGAATGAAAGCGTTAAAGGGTTTAACTACCATTTTGTAGCTTTTCTTTAAATTCCTGGTTAATTTGGCTTTGAGCAGATTGATTCTTAACTTTGGAGAGCATCCCGCCAGGTGGCCAGGTGAGGTTCCTATGATTCCTGACCCTCCCTAAGCCCCCATTCTTTCCCCTAAGTTCTCTGTGCGCTTCCTCTTAATCTTAAATGCGCTCTTCTCTTTCCTCTTTCTGACCCAATAGAAAGAAAAATTTATTGACAGTAATTCTTTAAATAGCGTAATTTATTCATTTATAGCATGTCAGGATTAATTAAAAGAACCTTTGTCTGAAAATGCTGCCAGGAGCCTGTTGTAAATGTAGGTATTTTGTAAAATAACCTTGAAACTGTAAATTGACAGGTTTGTTCGGATTGTGTCAGGTTTAATTTGTTTTATTTCTTTTCTCTTTCTTTTTTAAATCTACTTTAGCAATAATTAATTCCATGATCACCACATTCTGCTATTACAGAATATATTAGCACCCTCCCACTGCAGAAATCTTAATGAGTGCGAACTTTTGGGGTAGGCAGCTTACTTGTTTCTTTTCTATCCACCCATGTGAGTTAAGGTATTTGTTTCTTGACTAATAAACCCTTTGATACTTTTAGCCAGAAATCAGTCTCATAAAGCTATTTTTGAGTATAGTTTGTGTAAAATAAAAATGTTTAGCTTTGGTAATAACTTTTCCGAGCTGAACTCCCTCTAGCAAGATATTTTTCAGTGCTTTTATTTACTATGCACTTAGACTATGCACTTTTTCTGAAATATTTTTGTAACACTTAACTTTTTTGTATTTTTGCCATTTGAAAAGGTTGTGGTGTAGTTGGTCTGTAATTAAGTTGCAGATTTAAAACTGCTGTTAGCTTTGTAAATCAAAATATAGGTGTTTCTGTCCTGGTATATCTTCATTCCATCTGCAGCTGGAGCTGGAATCCCATTGATCTTCTAGCTACCATTCATTTTCTTCACAGTTCACAAAAGAAGAATGTGAAATTCAGTGAATGCTGTTCCTAATCCTGTCGGGAGATGAATCTCATTTCACCAAAATTAAATTATGTTTTTCCACTAAAATGATGATACAAGTTGAAGACACATCACTCTGAAATTGGAAGACCTCACCACTTAAGGCTCCGCAGTGGCTTACTCAGCTGAACTCTAGGTTACTACTCTACTTTGTTCACCCATTGGGGGGTGCAGTTTTTTTTAAATGTCGGGAGATGGCCATTCTAACTACTGTTGAATGTCTCTGTTTTGGGAAGGTATAACAAGAAAATAAAAAAGAATATATATGAAGGGAGAGACTGGTTATCTCCTCCCATACGGTTGTGCTCATGCTCCTATGGCCTACAAATGGAATTTGGGAGGTTTGCGTTTTCTATTATTTTCCATCAACAAATAGCAAGAGATTTTCCTGTTTCTATTAGTGCTCGCAGTGCTATTAAAATGTTTCAAGCGGAGAATACTGTAATGGCTATAAACTGAATTCCATTATAATAAACATAGCAATCAAGATTTTAGAAACCAAGCCAGTAAGCTAGTTCTCCCTACCATTTGCTGAAATACAGAGAATGGGTTCTTCTGACTTGAGTAGAATGAACTGTAGGACTTCTAAGAAGGGTGCCCCTGGACTTTCTTCATCTCAGCTTCCGAAAATTCAGTGGTCTGACCAGGGCTCTTCCTGAGCCAGATGGATATGTAGCCATGTTTTACGTTTTCTTGTTAGTTTTTCAACGGATAAGCATGTGATCAAAATGTGAGTGGGTCTCTACGAGGTATATAGCAAAGTGTCATGAACAAAAATTTATCTCAGATCTGCCGTCCCCTTTAAAGTGAGACCTTGTGAGACTGTACCTTGACAGGGTTTACGTGCTCTTCTCATCTTTTAAAATGGCCAAAGATGGTGATGAATCAAGAGTAAGTTGATCTCATCGGTCTTTGAATCATCAAACAGTACCTTGTTGAAGTAAAATGGCTTGATTTCTGAAATGACTGTTAGACCCGTTATGAGGACATGATGCAAAAGTAGTGAAAATGTTGAATAGTAGGAGAGCTGTCAGACTAGCCATCCACGGCCGCGGTCACGTTGTTGGTCAGATGGCATTGTGTCCGTTGCTTGAGGCTGTGGACCCACGGTGACTAGAAGTCCACAATGAGAAGGAAGATTCTCCTCCTCCTTGTGAGTTGGGAGAGCCCTCCTGGGACTTCACACTTCATTCTGTTGTTTGGTCTCTGCTATTTGTCAGCCTGGCACGGTGACTTGGTTCCTTCTACCTCTGCCTGTACCAGATCAGATCCCTTAAAGAAGTGTTTCGGGGAACTGCTACCATTGGCTACTGTGTACACCCGTCGGGATCAAAATCGCGAAGAAATGTTTGTAATGGCGATTTGAAGTGCTGGGGCAGTGTTGAGTTCATTGGTGTCCGTACCACCGTAGACCTGAGCCACAGCACCTGACTCCCTAAAGAACTTCTGACTCCCTAAATAACTCCCTAAATGGGAAGAACAGTAAAGTGGAGGTGGAGAGAGTGTTAAAGTGGCCAGTAGATTAGATCAGTGTCTTTCATAATGAGGAGGCCAAGAAGGACATGTAGGGGTTGTAGTGACTCATCTTGTGTTTAAATTCAGGATTTCTTATTCTACTTGGCCATTTATCACTCCAGTCATGTATGTTTTTATAGGTGAATATTTGGATACAGAAGGGTTTGAAAAAATGGACTGTTTTGGCATTGTAGTGCACATTCCAAGTCGATTTTAGACTGTCCGGGACTATGCCAGCTACAGGGAATTCAGAAGTGACCAAGACCATCCCCCCCCCAAGCCTTTTTTTAAATGTTTGTTTATTTTAGGGAGAGAGAGACCGGGCAAGCAGGGGAGGGGCAGAGAGAGGGAGACACGGAATCTGAAACACGCTCCAGGCTCCGAGTTGTCCGTGTGGAGCCTGATGTGGGGCTCAAACTCTTAACAGTGAGAGCATGACCTGAGCCGAAGTCGGACGCTTAACCGACTGAGCTACGACTGAGCTACCCCGGTGCCCCAAGACCATCCCTTTTTAACAGCTCAGTATAGGAGAAGAAATAGCAATTTTGTATCACTGTAACCATTGCTAAAGAGGAAGCATTTGGGTGTTATGAGAGCACCTAATAGAGACATCGAACTGTCTTAGGGTTTTAAGGCGTTTAGCAAAGAAATGTAGGCAAATGGAGCAGCACATGAAAAATCTGAAATAAAGATGGGACTAATTATGGAAGGTAGTAAGTAGCTGCAGGACCATTAAAGGTACGGATAAAATTCAGGTGCCCTTTGGAAGGATCACAAAGTATGGGCGGCCCATTGAAGCTGTTGTAGGGAGACCAGGGCCATTCCAAGAAAGCAAAAAAGTGTGGAAAACTTGTGACTGAGGCTCCCAACTGAAGAGACCTTTACAGTTCTACATTTTAGCATAGACCCAAAAGCTGTGGAAAGGATTAGATCATCCAGTGGCAGTGGGAAAAGGACTGTGGAATCTGCAGAGTATGCCCTATTTGTCAAAATCCTGAAAAATACTGAAGCATCTTATTTACTGAAGGAGACACTTTAGAGGAATTTATGGTTCAGGTCCAAATCTCAGTCTTCCAGCATGGTATCTTATTTGGAAGAAGTGGGGAGAGATTCCATATTAGGATGAAATTTAACAGCTGTATGAAACTACTTTCGTTTATTAACCCTCAAAAATCCCTTGGCCTATAGCAAAATTTAGGTGTTTATATATACGTTTCTTTGATGCCATTAAAGATGTTAATACAGGGCCACCTGGGCGGGTCAGGTCAGTTGGTAGAACATGAAGCTCTTGATCTTGGAGTTGTGAAGTTAAGTCCCATGCTGGACGTAAAACTTGTTTTTGTTTTTTGATGTTTATTTTTGAGAAAGCACCAGCGGGGCAAGTGCAGAGAGGGGGCAGGATCTGAAGTGGCCTGTCTGCTGACAACAGAGGGCCCGAAGCAGGCTCGAACTCACAAACTGAGTTAATTGACCTGAAGTCAGATGCTCAACCTACTGAGCCACCCACGTGCCCCCCCCCCCCCGCATAGTTTACTTCTTTAAAAAATGTGTTACATAGACTGTTTTAGCTTTATTCTTAAGATAAAAAAATTTATCCCCCTTTTCATCGATGACACAGTGACTTGTGCACGTTTATCTACTAAATCTCCTAGTTCAAACTTTAACAAGGCCAGAGCTAGGTCATCTCTGAACTGAGCCGATACCTGTGGAAATAATGTCCTTCAGTCTGCGAGGTGCTTCTTACGCTTTGTTCTTTTGATATTTAAGGAGTGTCTGGCGGGCTGAGTCAGTGGAACATGTCAGTCTTGATCTCAGGGTCATGAGTTGGGGTCCCACATCAGGCATAGAGTTAGTTCACCTTAAATTACAAGAATGGTGCAATGATTCTTCCTTATGCTCAGGAGATTCAACAGTTGTTTACATTTTGCCCATTCAATCTGCACATCTATTTTTCTTTTCATCTTTATTTTTGAGAGAGCGAGCGAGCATGAGCGGGGGAGGGGCAGAGAACCCAATGCGGGACTCAAATCCACAAACTGCAAGATCATGACCTGAGTTGAAGTCGGACGCTCAACTGACTGAGCCACCCAGGTGCCCCTGCACATCGCTCTTTAAACATACACTTTTTAACCATTTGAGAGTAGGTTACGGAAGTATTTTAATTTTTCTGAGAACAAAGATAAACTATTAATCATGGTACAATTAATCAGAATCAGAACATTTTAAGATCGACCCAGTTTTCTAGTCCAATTCCGTCTGTAGTCCCAGTGTCTTTCATAACCCTTCTTTCAAATTGTCCAGGACAATTTGTGTTGTCCAAAAAAAGAGCCATTTACCTTACTTACGTTTTTAAGTTTGGAACAGTTCCTCACCCTTCCTCTTTCATGACCTTAATGTTGTGTGTGTGTGTGTGTGCACATGTGCATGTGTATGGCTTCATTTTCCAGCTGTGTTCACTGAGGGTCTGGAACTCATGCTACTAAAGTAGCAGTGAGCACACCGGGCGCCCAGGTCTTGATTTCTAAATACTAAGGAACCACGGCTTCTTGGAGAAGCGTCTGACTTCAGGGCTGGGGTAGAGAAAATAAATACAAGGTGAACCTGGAATATTCTTGTGCCAGAAAGAAAGGAAATCACGAAAAAATGATGAGTACGTGTCAGGACACTGGAGCCACTTGAAAGGTTCTTACTGGCCAAAAGTGTATCAGTTATATGAAAATGCTGATGACAATGTAACTTAAATACCCATGGTTTCCATATTTGTATAAAAGGAGGAGAAAGGAAAGCTCTTAAAAGAATGCTGATAAGAGTAATGTTGCATTTGAAAAGTCAATATTTTACTAAAGGGAGCAAGTGCAAGTTTGATAAGCACGAACATTTACATTGTCAAAAGTATTACTTACCAAGTAGAAATACGCATTACTTACCAAGGAGCATTCTAAAAAATACCTGGCCCGGATCCTCCATTGGAAGGGTGGTGCGATCATCTCCATTTTAAAGACAAATTCTAGGTTTCATAGCATATCTTGCAGAATTAGAATTTGAATCCATCTAGAACTTAACAGCTGTCCAACAGACATCATGTCAGTCCTTAATCATGACAGTTACTGTTGTTCCCGATAGAAAAGAATTTAGAAAGGTGGGACTACCCAAGATGTGACAGCTGTTAGGTTTTATAAAGCCAAGACCTAAACCTGGTTTCCTTTAGTTTTTATATGGTTAGACCTGGTCCCCTTTTAAAATTTTATCACCATTTGAAACCCAGAGGTTAGTAATATTAACCATTTATTGAATGCTGTATGCCAGGCACCTTTCTGATACTAATTTGCCTGATTGTCACAGCTTCCCATGAGGTAAGTCCTGTCTCCTGTTTACTTTTGGAGATCCTGAGGCACAGGGCTGCAGGAGGTACTTTATGTTCTCGTAGTTTCTCAGGAACTTCGCTTTCCTCCTTTAATTTACATAGTCAATGTATCTTTTTTTTTTTAACGTTTATTTATTTTTGAGAGAAAAAGACCATGCAAGTGGGGTAGGGGCAGAGAGAGAGAGGGGGAGACACAGAATCCGAAGCGGGCTCCAGGCTCCGAGCCGTCAGCACAGAGCGCGACGCGGAGCACGAACTCATGAGCCACAAGATCATGACCTGAGCCGAAGTTGGACACTTAACCAACTGAGCCACCCAGGTGCCCCTAGTCTATGTATCTTTAAATGCATATCGAATAGGATGGCAGTCTAAGAGTTTCCAAGTGCAAAACAATGCCATAAAATGTTCCTCATAAACATAGGTCAATTTTGGCTGTTTGTATACTTGAGTCCCGCATTTAGGGCCAAATTCTACATCTTGGTGTTTTTGTTTTTGTTTTTAGTCTCTTGGAAGATGATTGAAATGAAGCCCCAAAAGGGCCTCCTGGGTGGCTCAACATGGGTGGCTCAGTCGGTTGAGCGTCCGACTCGGCTCAGGTCATGATCTCATGGTTTGTGAGTTTGAGCCCCGCGTCGGTCTCTGTGCTGACAGCTCGGAGCCTGGAGCCCGCTTCAGATTCGGTGTCTCCCTCTCCCTCTGCCCCTCCCCACTCATGCTCTGTCTCTCTGCCAAAAATAAATAAAACATTGAAAAAATTAAAAAAATAATAAATTAAAAAAGAAAATGAAGCCCCAAAAGACGTACAGATGTATTGAAATTACCACAACCAAGACTAGAACTCACACCAAGACATTCTTTTCCTAGTGGTACTTGCTGTTAAGCCAGAGGAATTCTTCTATATAATGCACTTTATCAGCCAACTTTTACCTAGTTACCACCAAGTACCCATCTGTGTGCTATAAAAGAAAATGTCAGCCAATTTTGCTATTAACCAGTCTTACTAGACATTGACATCAGTTTCTTGATCAGTTATTCATACCTAATCCAAGAATGAGATGCATTAATAAAATCGCATTCCGTTCGATGGTTGGTCAAGGTATTTTTCCTTGGGGGGAATGTTTCATTTACGGTTTTGGAGCATATTCATGTGGCCAGGTTTGTGTAGGTTATTCTGATATGCTAGTACATTCACTGAAGGGGTTTTCTTCCCCCCGCCCTGTACTGTAGTATCAAGCCCGAGAGTGACATTTATATAAGGAGTATAATGTGTTAGGTAGAAAAAAATGTAGTCCATTCTCAACATGACCATATTATTAAGGCTGCAACGTTACTGATTCAGGGAAGTAAATAGTTTGAATAACCATTGGAAACAATTTCTGGGGGCTGTCGGGCAAACACTTTGGTTTTCTGCCAGTGGACAGTTAACACAAATCGTGGTGATAAAGTGTTGCATTAGATATTTAGGTTTGGGAAAGGGGAGGTGGGTATTTTTAGAAGCTGCTCTCAACAGTTGCTAAGTAAATATTTTTTATTAATTGCAAAGCTGGTTTGCACTGTGGTAACATTGCAACTCCATTAAGAGTATAACGTTTTAGTCTAGATTTAGAAACACAGTAAAACTAGCCTCTAGATTGTGTGTGTGTGAGAGAAAAAGGGCGAATAAAGACACCAAAATTATGAAAATGTTCTTGACCGCCCTAACCCCTGCAAAATGAAGAATGTGTAAGTTACTGCTTCTCTGTCTTCAATTTCATATGACAAGCATGCATGATTTTTTTAAGCCTGTGTACGAAAAGTGCAAGTTCAGTAGTTAGAATAGATTATAGTTAAGTAGATTAGTAGCTAAAGAGCATTTACTGAGTCTCTTAAGTGCTAGGCCCTGTGCTACTCCCTGGGAATTCAGGAGTGACCGTATGAGACTATGCAATGTGGGATGTTACCAGAATGGGTGCAATACTGGTGAAGCAGACCGAGGTCAGAGGAGATAATCTCTGAATTGCCTATTGAAGGAAGAGTAAGATTTCACCGAGCAGAGGAGACTCCTCACCTTGATGCTAATCCCGGAGGAATGGTAGCAGATCACACCCATGTGAAGAATTTAATCGGGCAGAATACCCACTCCTTCAGCTTAGAGCCAGATGAGTGCTTCAGGCAGTGAATGCTGGAGGTTCACACCTCTTATAATGAGATTATGTGAATAATATGTAAGCCATACGGACGTTTTTACAAAAAGCTGAAGTAATTTGGAAGTAAAGACAGTTTAGTTGGAATACAAGCCCTAGGATTTCAGTGTAGGAAGAGATCTGAGAACGGTCATGAGATAAAATGACAAGTGGTGGGGGCGGGGCGGGGGGGAGGGAATGGTAAGGTGTGACAAAATCCAAGCAGCAAGCCTAAACTAATGAAACGGATTGGACCTTTGGTGGGGCTGGGTGGTGGCAGAGCGGTGCTTATCAGAGCAGACAGCAGAATATCCTCATCTCGCACCAATTCCAACCCTTTCTAGCATGTCCACAGATTGGTAACAGTTGCATCCATAACCTCATAAATTAGGGACGGTAGTTAGGAGTCCTTGGATTCTATTACATATATCAAGGCAAGTCTTTTGTTGGGTTTTAAGGCTGATGATGTGCCCCTATGGGATAAATGTGTTCAATGTCTTTTTAAATGGCTCTTGTCAATCTTCAATTTCTATCTTTAGATAAAAATATCCTAATAATTGACATCAGGAAGGACAACATCATACATTAATTTTACTCCGGGTGTGTATTGTCACCCAGGAGAATATTAAGCCTCATTGGGGGTTTTTGCTGCTTGCAGAATCTGGAGATGCCCAATGCTCTGCTTTTTTGTCTTTGAATTCTATATATGGCACGTTAGCAGGCTAAGATGGATAAGCACGAGAACAGCATTACGTGAAAGTAAACAATAAGATCATTGAAACTTGAAGCTGTGGTCTCCCTTTGGAATAATAGCCTGCTCAAGGTCACAGAGCTGATGAGCGGCAGATCTAGGAAAGAATCCAGCTGGAGCCCTTTGCCACTAAACTGCTACTCTAGGCACAGGGCAGTGATTCTAAGTACAGCACCAATAGCCTGGGAACTTGTTAGAGATACAAGCTCACGCCCTGCTCCAGACCTACTGAATTGAACTCAGGATGGAGGCCAGCAATCTGTGTGTTAGCACCCCTCAAATACTGCTCATGCTCGCTAAAGTTTGAGCAACACTGGCAAAAGAGAATGAGGCCAAAAGTAGTTGGTAAGTAGAAATTAGCTATAGTGGGAAATGGGGAAAACCTTGCATCTGGGGCTTTCCTCCCACACCCACACCATTCCCATCACCACCACCCCCATTGGTTTTTTAGCATATAGTGGTTCCAGATTGCAAAACTCCTGTTTCTTTGTCCTAGTTTGTAATCCTCGGAACTTGAGTTAAAATTAAATGATTGACATACAGTCCCTTTAAGTTGCAAAGTTTTGTTTTTTATTTTATTTTTTTAAAGCTTATTTATTTAGTTTGACAGAGACAGAGGGTGAGTAGGGGAGGAGCATAGAGAATCCCAAGGACACTGTCAGCACAGACGCCCATGCGGGGCTCAAACTCACGAAATAGATCGTGACCTGAGCCGAAACCAAGAGTCTGACGCTTAACCGACTGAAGCCACCCAGGCACCCCTAAGTTGCTAGCTCTAAAAAAAATGTAAATTTAGGGGGGGAAACCCGATTTGTACATCTTAACAGGACTCCGTTTTCAATCAAAACCACTTTTCTAGGAGCCCTGTGAAACCCCACATTTTGAATAACTAATGCTTAGGGTCAGACGTGCCCCCAAGCCAGAGATGTAGATTTGGAAGCTGTCACCATAGGAGTGATAGTTGAAATCCCAGGACGAGGGGAGTTTTTCCAGACTGCATTTCCAGCTGGATGTGAAGAAGGTTGAACACAGAACCCCGGGACATACAAGGGCAAAGCAAAATGAACCAGCAAAGAAGATCGGGAATTGTCACAAAGGACGTCCGGGAACTCAGCAGTGCCATATGGAGAGGTTGAGAAGGAAGCTGAGTGGTTGATGAGTCAAGACGCTTCATGCCAGTTGCTGCAATGGCCAAACTTGAGACTAATGGCTTTATGCAACATGTATTTCTCCCTAGTGTGAGGGATTAGCCTTCCACCTCGGCCTTCCAGGCTGATGCTGCAGGGAAATGTGTCAGCAATGAACTGCCTGAGCGGGACAAACATGTATCACTTTTTTTTTTTTTTTTTTAAATAAACCGTTGGCCAGAACCAGTCAGGCCCATTCTATCTGCAAAGGAGGCTCACTGACGTAGGGGAGAGGATAGCTATTTAGGTACCTAGTTTTCTTGGTCACGGCTTGTTGGCAAGTGCTGCTGTACAGGAAGCTGGATGTCAGAAAACTGCCCCTGGCTGTTTGTACCCTCACGTATCCAGGCTAGGTTTTCCAGGAAGGCAAAGCCTGGAGCCAGTAAACTCCCATGGCCCTCTGGCACAGTCTCCTGGTCTCTCTTCCAGGGCTTGTCACATAGGAAAACAAGCCACGCAGTCGCTGTTGCTAGGAAACCCGTAAACACGGCAAGAAATAATCTGCCTATCTGCCGAGGCCTTAGCGTTGCCACTCGCCCGTCGATGCCCCACAGCTGCTTGACCTTCTCGGGGGGCTGTATCTGTGTGTTGGCATAGGAATAAGGAAGAGAAGAGTGTGTGTCTCTCCTGCTGGGAGCAGAGTTTCTTTACAAGCAGAAGGCATAATCATTTTTGTCCTTTGTATACGGGAGCCTAACACAGGAAGGTGACCGGTTAAACTGCCATTAGAATCCGAATCCAGGATAGCGTTCGCTTTCTTTCAGCAGTGGTTCGCGTGCTGTTGATTCATCGGACGTCTGTTGCCAGGGCCACGTCTATCTTGAACCTATGCAAATAAATAAATAAAATAATAAATACGTTTTGGGGTCTGTGTGCTGATTTTATACGTATTTTTTAAGTAAGCTTTACGCCCAGCCTGGGGCTTGAACCCCACACCTAGAGATCAAGAGTCACATGCTCCACCAAAGGAGCCAGCCGGGTGCCCTGTCTACCTGCTGATTTTGGATTCAAAATGTGGGTTTGTTTGTTTGTTTACAGGGGGTGGGGGGCAGAGGGAGAGAGAAAGCAAGTCTTAAGCAGGCTGCACGCCCAGTGCGGACTCGATCCCATGACTGAGAGAACATGAGTCAGACACTCAACAGACTGAGCCACCCAGGCGCCCCTAGATTCAGAGCTTTTAAATGGCTCCTCCATCCAATGTTACTGCCCCCTAAAGAGATCAGCAAAAGCTCTGTTTTCAGCTTTTTGAAAACAGAATTGTAATTCTCTCCTTACCGCTTCAGATCCTCTATCCCCCCCCCCTCCCCGCCCCTCTCCTGCTCACACTCTTCTCTCAAACATAAAAATAAACTTTAAAAAAAAACAACAACGTGCTTTCAAAAGGTCAGTGTTGCAGGTCTATCTAAATCTGACCATTTTAATTTTTCTTCTTCCTCCGTGCTGACCCTTCAAGAAGACTTACACTTCCCTAGTGCCTAAGAACCTGCCATCCCTTCTGCTTCCTAAAAACCCATGGAAGCTGACTTGAACACGTATTTGAATCTGCTTACTAGCTGGCTCTAGAGCCCACGCTTGAGGTGGCTAGTTACGCTGGTTATGCTGTGTACCCCGGGATTTGAGATCCATGCGTTACAACCGGCACCCAAGTATCAGAGTTGACTCACCATGTCTCCCAATGAATCTACTATTTTGCTTCCCCAAACCTGCTTTTCCTCCTATAGTTGATTCTCTCTTGGGGAATGGAAGGCAACTGTAAGCAGAACACCTGAGAGCTTCCTTGGCTCTCTTATCAAGCCCAATTACTCACTGTCCTCACTGGTTTTGCCTACACTGGGCCTTTGTCACCTCTTATCCGAACTCCTGCCTTACACTCTGCTCTAGTCTCCTTGCCTTGGGTCTAACCTCTCCAATCCATTCTCCACATCATTCTTCCTGAATGTGCCACACCCTTTTCCCCCTCCTTTCAAGATGCTGACCGAGCTCCAGGATCTGTCTCCTGCTTACCAACCTAACCCAGCTAATCTCTTGACTTCGATCCGGGCCCCAATCTCCTTCCCAACCCTCTACCCTCCAGATATGCACGCATTTCCCAGGACACATTGTCCCATCGTGTTTCCATGTACTTTTCCTGTGCTTACAGATGACTTCCACTTTCCCCTCCAGTCTGCCCGCTAATTCAATTCGAGTATTTCTAGAAAGTTTCACCAATTCCAGCAGAAAGGTTGACCATTCCCTCCTCGGTGCCCTCACTGCAGCACTTTCCCAACTGTGTTTGCTGTTGTATTTCTGCAATTATTCAGACACACATTTCCCCTTTCTTTTTTCTTTCTTTCTTTCTTTCATTCTCTCTTTCTTTCTTTCTTTCTTTCTTTTTCTTCTTTCTTTCCTTTTTTTCCTTCCTTCCTTCCTTCCTTCCTTCCTTCCTTCCTTCCTTCCTTCTTTCCTTCCTCTTTCTGCCTATGTGTATTTATTTTGTGGAGAGAGGCAGAGAGAGAAGGAGACACAGAATCCCAAGCAGACTTCCTGCTGTCAGCACAGAGCCCAATGTGGAGCTCAAACTCACAAACTGAGATCATGACCTGAGCTGAAACCAAAAGTCTGAGCCACCCAGTTGCCCCACTTTCTTTCTTTTTCTTTCTTTTCTTTTCTTTTCTTTTCTTTTCTTCTCTTCTCTTCTCTTCTCTTCTCTTCTCTTCTCTTTCCTTTTCTTTTCTTTTTCTCTTCCCTTCTCTTCTCTTCTCTTCTCTTCTCTTCTCTTCTTTTCTTTTCTTTCTTTCTTTTTTTTTTTTTAGGTAATCTGTATGCCCAGCCTGGGGCTTAAACTCACAGCCCCCTGTAGGTAAGTTTCTTGTGAAAAGTGGAGTGTGGATGGTCACCTTGGCTGTCACTGCTGATTTAGACTTTTATCTTCATACTCTTTTGCTCCCATGTCTGCTAAAAGACGTTTGAAAAGTGGTGCACCACCTTCAGGTATATATTAATGTATACTTTTAAGCGGACATCAATTTTTTTTTTCCCTTTTTTTCCCCTATAACCTTAAGTAGTTGCAAAGGGTATGCTTGGAAGGTGTTGGCAGGGTGCAGCACATTGGCTCCTCTTTTCTGAACACCATTAGAATCCAGTTTTGAAAATTTGATCTTCAACTATATCCCCAAAGGGGGTCAATAAAAGGCATCTACAGCCTGGCCTCTTTCCAAGCAGCTACGTTGGGTTGGGGCACTTGTTGAGGAACTAGAGACACACCTTTTGGGGGCAGCCCTGCCCACCTTCATCCTCTGAAAAAAGTTCACGGACACATTCCGGCCAGAACGTTTACATCATTCTTTTCTCTCCCTCCAACTCCTCTTTTTCCATTTCACCTTCATCACAGAACTTTATCATACACGCTCTTCATTTTTATGCCCTACTGTCTTTTCATGGCCGCCCTATTGCGCTTTTTTTGAAACAAAAATACGCACTTAAATTCCAATTTTGATGTCTTTTAAGTAAGCTCTAAGCCCCACATGGGGCTCAAACTCACGACCCCGAGATCAAGAGCTGTTGTAAGTTGCACTGACGGAGGCCCACCAGGCGCCTCCTCCAATTTTTTTTTATTTTATTAAAAAAAATTTTTTTTTTTAACATTTATTTATTTTTGAGACAGAGAGAGAGCATGAACAGGGGAGGGTCAGAGGAAGAGGAAACATAGAATCTGAAACAGGCTCCAGGCTCTGAGCTGTCAGCACAGAGCCCGATGCGGGGCTCGAACCCACGGACCGCGAGATCATGACCTGAGCCGAAGTCGGACGCTTAACTGATTGAGCCACCCAGGCGCCCCTCCAATTTTAATTTGTAATTTCTTGTGACTATAAACCTTGACGTGTCATTTCCTCTGGCTAGAGATGCCATTGCGGTTATGATACTTCCTTGATCAGAGCCACCCACGTGCATTAGAAATTTGGGTAGCGATTTGAATATGGAGCATTGAATTTTGTTTAATGAGATGGATTTTTTACAATGCGTACTCGCGTATATATACATTGATCAACGCCATTTATTCCCGGGCTGAGATAGGCGTCGCCACCAGCCCTGCCCCCTGCTTTTCATTTTCATCCACGTCTGAGTTTTGAAGCCTTTTGCTCACACAATTATATGGGACTGGAAGGGGTTTGGTTATTACAGTACCCCTCGCTTCTCTGAATTCTTTCCAAGATACATGCCAAGAATTACTCGGGGAGCTTTTGTAAAAAATTAACGAACAATTCCATTAGGCCTTCCTTCAGTGCTGTGCCATGGAAGCCTCTCTTTGCTAAGGCTGTTTCCCTGAAGGAACTTCCAGAACGAGGTAGAGCGGTTTACAATATGACCCCTGGTTGGAGGCCCGTGAGAACAGAAGCCGACTTCTGCGGGCTCCGAGGTCCACAGGAAGCCTCCATTCTCTGCCAGCTTGGGCCTATCCCTTTCCCTCTCGGGGTTGGAATCTCTGATCTGGTGCCGGCCGGAGAGTCTCTTGAGCTGAAAATCGGGATTGTTCTCTGCCTCCCACTCCGTCAACTCCTCTCCTTGAGCTGTCTGTCTCCGCAGGACGAAGACTCACCCTGTGTCATCAGCCAATCAATCCAGTGATCTAAAATGATGTTTTTGGGCCATTTACAATCAGCTCTTATACAACGTAGGGAATGAGCAGGCTCTGCCCAGTTCACTAAACCACTCTAGAAAATTGTGTGGCACTGGCCCCAACTCGCCTCCGTTAGCATTTTAGTTCAGGGCATCAACTTTGCTTTCGGATCTGGGCCTGCTTGGATCCTTGCCTCTTTCTGACCACATTAATTATCTCAGGTTTCACCAGGACCCTCTTCCTCGGCTTGCTCCCGTTTCTAACGAGGATGGACTCGCCACCTCAGAGCCGTGTAGATCGGTGACTTCTTGCATCGTTAGCCTTTCCTCTGAAATGGAAACAGAATCCTCTCTGCTCCTGGAAGGCAGCTTGATGGCTTGGAAATAGCACGGAAGCTGGTGGTGACAGACGCCAAGTTCACTAGGCTTCGCTCTGTCACCGACAGCGAGCCAGCTTAGCTCTGTTCTCTACCAGGGACACGCAGTTCTGCACCTCAACGACTGGATACGAATGTTTTCTCGGTCGTGTCCTCCTACCCAGGATCACGGGGAATTCAATAGAAGCTTTCTGTCTAGATAGTGCCAAGCATACAGTCAGCTGTTGACGAACCCGTTAGTGGCCATTGTGAATATCCGAGAGGAAGCTATTCCCCAGAATCCGAGGCCTGTCTCAGGAGGAAATCTTTCTCGTGATCTCAGGGCACATGGTGAATCCAGTAGATTCCGACGGAGGAAGACAGAACGCTAGGTGCTGAGCAGATCTGGAGGTCTGAAGCGTTGTCTCCTTAAGCGCCCCCCACCCCTGTCCAGGCAGGAAGAGCCAGGGCCTTCCTGGGGCCGGGGCGGGCAGGGGAGGGGGCGGAAGGGCCGTTCTGCCAGCTCGCAGCCACCCAGCTGGTTTCCACAGCTCTTCTCAAGGCGAGTGGGGCACCGCCCAGGCTGTGGGTGAGTCATGGTAGCTGCCTGTCTGGGCAGGAGTTGGCCCTACCTGCCTCGCGGACGGAGTGCTGGGGCACCTGGGAGGGCCAGCCCTGGCCTGTGGCGGCCGCCGGGAGGAGCCGGCTCCCCCAGCCCCGAGCTGGACAAGAGGAAAGGCTCCCGGGGGAGCAAGGAAAGAGCCTGCACCAGGCAGCCGTGGCCCACAGCCGGGAGGAGGCCCAGGCCCTGCCGGCAGATAGCCATGGTCCTCGGGGAGGCCGAGCGGGGGACAGGAGTCTCAGAGGATCCGGGTGTGGCTTCCGGGCCACTCACCAGCTCTATGACTCCAGGCCAATGACTCCCCTCAACTCCAGAGGAGGCGAGGGTGCTTGTCCCACGGGGCTTTCGGGAAACCTCAATGTCTCCTAAAACAAAGGTCCATATGAAGGACTCAGCAGAGGCCTAGCTGATGAAGTTGAGGGCACCTTAGGAGGTGAGGGCACTCTAGCCAGAGCCAAAAGGAGGGTCTGGGGCTAGAAAGTGAGGTCCTTCTGAGGTCTGAGGAGGCTGCTGAGTAGTCAGTGCGGGCAGGAGAAGGGAGCGGCGAGGCGGGAGTTTCCTCGACTGTGAGGGTCACGAAGACCAGATTATGGAGGCAGGCTTTGGCTCCATAAGTCACGGGGGGCCTGTGACTGTGTCTGCGGGAGGAGGGGTGACTTCAGGTCTCTGGAACGCAGAGCTATACCGTGTCTTCCAGCGTAAGGCCTGGCACGTTTCCTCGGTGAGGTGACATAGGCAATGAGGACAAGGCAAAACGTCAGCCTGCCTGGGACACGCTTGTGCTTCACCCTGAAGAATTCAGGAGCCAGGGAGTGACCCGAGGCAGAGCTCTAGGAGCCCCTTGATCTGAGCTCCTCGAGGCCCCAGCCCCCGTGTAGAGAGAGGTCAGGGTGCAGCACTCGCTCTGGCTCCCGTTGTAGAATGAAAGAAAAATCAGGAGGTCAGTCGTTGGAACATGTGACTCTTGATCTTCAGGGTGTGGGTTGGAGCCCCAGCTTGAGTGTAGAGATTACTTAAATATAAAATTTTAAACGAAAACCAGGAGCCCCTGGGCCAGCCCCTTATTTCACAGGGAGGAGAAGAGCCCAGAGCTGGAGTTCCACGTGCACAAGCCACACAGCAGGTGGTGAGAGAGCTGGCCTACGGATGTGGGGCTCCTCCTTTCACTCCGTCCCTCCCCCTGAAGAAAGGGCCTTGTGGCAGGGAGGGACACCTCGGTCGTGCCCCAACAGGGCCCTGTTCACCTCCCCCAGGCCCAAGATGTGGGCTCTCACGTCAGGGAGAGGAGATGAGGTCAGCAGTTCTGGGAGCGGCGAGAGGAGGCACCGCCCTGCCTGGGATGATCCCGTCTCTGCCTCACCTCTCCCTCCCTGGCTCCAGGCAGGAGTTTCTAATGAACCGGGCTGGGCAGGCTTCGCCTCCTTGGAAAGCCTCCAGAGGCATTGCAAGGAAGCAGTCCCTGTCTGCAGCTGCATTCTCCAAAGGCCCTGCGTGCCCTGTCCAGAGAGGCTCGGGGCTGCGCCTCCCCCTCTCCCAGGGCACTGGGCCCCTTCCCCTTCTCTCCAGCGCAGAGGTGCTCAGGTGGGAGAGCAGAGGCGCAGTGCCCTGAGTGAGCTACGGGACTTGCTGAGTCATCCTTCACAAATATGCAGCCAGGTCCCAAACTCCTCCTCTTGTCCAGTAACGCCCAGGTCTGAACAAGTTCTGACTCTCATTACCCGCCCCCCTCCCATCACCTCCCAGACTGCAGTTCTGTGGCTCTCCCTTAATCGCCCCTTCCGGCCAACCTGACCCCTCACTGCTTCCCTCTTGCCAAACGTGACCGCCCCACCGGTCTCAGGACATTTGCACTTGGGGCCGTCCCCCAGAGTCTTCCTGATCTGTGCTGAAATGTCCCCCTCTCAGGGAGGGCTTCCTGGATCCCCCTGTTTGAAGATGCCACCTACCCTTCAGTCCTCACCTCTTTCCCTGTTTTATTTTTCTCCAACTAACATACTATATACTTCACCTGTTACTTTAAAGTAACCGTCATCTCCACCCCACCAGGAAGGCAGCAACATGAGAGCAGATGTTTTTGTCGCTCTGTTCATTCACTGCTGGGTGCTTGGGATGTCACGTAGCGCCTGGCACATAGCAGGCCCCCCACGAACCCCTGGTGAACACTGAGTGGATAAATGAGGGAACGACTAAATAGATTAAGAGAGCAACAGAAGCTTCTTTGCTCTCCTGGGCAGAGGGCTTCCCCCCTCCCCGCTCAGGAACTCCTGAAAAGTGCGGGACTCTACAGACTGTAAGAGGGAATTGACCAAACGGTGGGGGGGTGGAGGGGGGGTGCCGCCAGGCAATCACCACCCCCACCCCCCTCCTCCAATCCCGTCTTTTATTTTTCAGAGAACTGAGTCCCCCCCTCTTGCCCCAGTCAAAAACCCTCTGGTTTCTTCACATCTGTCTGATCCCCTGGAGGTATAAATGAGATACAATAAAAGGCACAAGTCCGAAGCATGCAGCTTGATGACTTTTTACATAGTGGTAACCACCACCCAATCCAAGATGTGAGCCATTTCTACCCACCCTCCCCGGGGGGCTTCCCAAAGGCAGCTATGCTCCCGACTTTATCGTCACAGAATTGGCTATCTCTGTTTCAGAACCTCACCTAAGTGACTGGCACAGTATGTGTGCTTTTGTGGCTAGTTTTTATTTTTATTTTAGAGAGACAAAAGCAGGGGAGAGGGGCGGAGGGAGAGGGAGGGAGAATCCTAACCAGGCTCCAAGCTCAGGTCCCACGCCCCCGGGGATCATGACGGGAGCCGAAATCAAGAATTAGAGGCTCAACCGACTGAACCACCCAGGTGCCCCTGTGCCTGGCTTTTTTGGCCCAGAATTGTGTTCATGAAGTTTCTCCACGTAGCACAGGAGTTTGCTCTTTTTTTTTTTTTTTTTTTTACTGCCGTACAGATTCCTCCTCACATCTTCTCGAGTCAGGATTACATGATGCGGGCCAGTTCTTTCGTCGGGCCTAACGGAGAACCTGGGGGAGCCCCCACACTCGCTCAGCCCTCCGGTCTCTGGCGTTTTGTGGACGCACAGGCTGGAGAGGAGCTCATTTGCTCCGCTCCGGACTTGGGGACCTCATCATAGTGCTTGGAAGGCCGACCAGCATAGTGGGCGAGGGCTGGGCCCTAGAATCCGGCTTGGGCTCAAATTGCTCATCTGTTACTTCTTGGGAAGGTGACCGGGCAAGTCACTAAGCCTTTACTTCTTGTCTTCATCTAATGAATGCAGATATAATTATACTACTGACTATATGACATTGCTCTGAATATCACAGAAAATGATCTATGAGTCTGGTACTCAGGGCTGGCCGAGGTTGGACAAACGCTGGTTATTTTTGTGACAGCTTAGACCATCAGACACGCTTCCACAATTGTCTTTATTGGGATCTTTGCCCAATAGGCCAACCCATAGCTCTTTCCTGGTCATCTCCCCTCACCCCCACAGTGCTGCCTGCTTAAGCCTCAATTTCCTCAACTCGCCTAACATTTTATGAATGAGCACGGAAGAAATACACGGAACACAGGGACCATTTACAAGCACCATAACGAAAGCCTTGTATCCTCATTGCAGAGGATTCCTTAAGAGACCTTCGTTCGGGACTTTGAACTTGAGCTTTACAAAGTGCTGAGTGAAGAAGTAGCTTAGGCACAGAAGGCAGGTGCCAATTTGAGATTCAATCTGCTCTCCCAGATGGAGAAGCCTGAGCCACTCACACCCACTCCTCATGGTCTGTTGCCTCCCAGCGAGAAAGCTGCCATCCCCACGATGAGGCCACGCACGAAACACAGCCCCACCGCGGGGGCCTGGGCACGTTATGGGAACACCAATGTCACCCCATGACTCAGCCCTCAGGACTACCGGCCGGGCCCCAGTGACGTGTCAGGTGTGGTGACTGTGTCAAGGGGCACCTGGGGAGCACTTAGCGACCCCGGTGACAAGCATCACCTCCCCTCAAACGTCACGGAGTATTGATAACAGCAGCGGGAGTTTCGGATATGGGCGGACGATGGACAGTTTGTGGGTCCCACGCTAAGTGAGACTCCGTGCCTCTGGGGAGCCACTGCCGCCTTTGTTGATGGGTGAGGTGAGGTGTCAGGCCCAGCAGTGAGTGCCAGCGTCCCTCCACCCGGCCCCACTGCAGGGATGCCCTGTCCTCGTGGCAGTCACCCCACAGGACGCACTGCCACCACCTTGCCGTGAGATAACACTTTGCCTGTGAGGACATCTGTCGAAGGATTACTCTGCGGCCCGCACTTGATGCATTAGCTTGTTTAATCTGTTCAGAAGGTCCGCGGGGTGGTTTCGGGGGTTGAACTGCGTGCCTCCCCGAGAGAAGTTGAAGTCCCAACCCCGGGACCTGTGAGTGTGACCTTCTTGGAACCCGTCTCGTCTCCGCAGACGATCAAGTTCAGATGAGGTCGTGAGGGTGGGCCCTTATCCTGCAGGACTGGTGTCCTTACAGAAAGGGGAGATTTGGACACTGAGACACGCACCCGGGCCGCTGGGATGAGGGAGTAGCTGAGGTGGGCCTAGGAGAGTCCCCGAGAAGGCTGCTTGTTCCCTGACAGGTGAGCGGGTGCCCTCCACGGCTGGGGACGTCCACATCCACTCCCACTCGCTGCAGCCTGGCGGCCTCCCCCACTCCCTCCTTTCCTTAAAGGCCTAGAGAACTAAGTGCTGAGTCAGTGGCCCCTCCGGAAAGCAGGTGCAGCTACAGGCCCCAGGCTGCAGAGGGGAGGGCAGGGGGCTGCGCCTGAACGTGCACATACACACACATACACACACACACACACACACACACACGCACGCATGCGCACACACACGCAGGGCTGGGGAGTGGGAGTGGCGGGGTGCTAGCTTGAGGATGGAAGAGCCTGGAAGTGGTGCCCCCCCTTCCCTCATGGGCCCTGCAGTACCCCTGGCAGAGGTGCAGACCCAGCCAAGGCCATAGGGTGGGTCAGCAGGGGGCCAGCAGGAAAGGAAAGGGTGGCCAGGGCAGAGGGTGTGGCGTGGGGGAGAGAGCTGGGGCACTGACATCAGGTGTGCCTGGGTTCCCGCTGCGTTTTCTTCACTCGCTGGCTGCTGAATTTGGTCTGTCCTCCCTCGGCCTCAGTCTCCCCATCTGTAAATCAGAAATAAACAATCGCGGGGCGCCCGGGTGGCTCAGTCAGTTAAGCGTCCAACTTTGGCTCAGGTCATGATCTCACAGTTCCTGGGTTCGAGGCCCATGTCGGGCTCTGTGCTGACAGCTCAGAGCCTGGAGCCTGCTTTGAAATCTGTGTTTCCCTCCCTCTTTCTCTCTCTGCCCTCTCCCCCACTAGCGCTCTGTCTCTCTCTCAAAAATAAACATTAAAGAAAAAAAAAGAAAACAATCATAGGGCCTTCTCTTAGAAAGCAGCGGCAATTTCTAAAAGCCTTCGCTTAGCACAGTCCCTGATGTGGAGTGAGGACATGATACGTGTCACTGGTTGTCATTGTAGTTATGGGAATGCCCCTGGGCCATCCTGAGAAGAAACACGGTATGGAGGGAGCAAGGTCTTGTGTGCCCTGTACGGAGAGGCATCCGGGTCCCTGCCTGGCTCTGCACAACTTCCTTGGGTGAACTTGAGGGAGTACACGGGAGCCAGTGTGTGCCTTTTGCAGCTTCTGCAGCAGGAGGCTGGGAGAAGAAGGGGGCCTGGACTGGGGACGTGGTTTTAGCCAAGTGGGGGGACCCAATTAGTGACTCTCTTTTTTCTTTTTAGCTTTACTTTTGACTTTTTCTTTTCCTTTAGTTATTTTTTTAACAGCAGCAGAACTCTTTGTCCAAAAACAATCTTGGGCAGAAACCCAGTAGATGACAGAGATACAGGCAGCATGCCAGGGGAACGTGGCCTAGGGCTCCAGAATCCTCCCCTCCCGGGCATCCTCCCCCCCCACCCCGATGCCTGCCACTCAACAGCCCCTCAGGACTTCTCAAGGCAACCCATGGACTGAGTGACCCCCTGATCCTAATGCCCCGTCTTCAGTCTAGAAATGCATTAGCCTTCTGTCTGGTCCCTTCCAACATGAAAGAAGTTTCCATGTTCTGCCTCTTTCCTTGTGTGCATACTGTGTGCATAGCCTGCTGTGTCCAGGAGTCAGGGTGCCCCCGGGGTGGATGTGACGGAGAGGGGGGCCATCTTCCTCTCCTTCATGCGAAAATGAATTGGGGGTACGCCGCTGTGAAGGAGTCAACAAATTAAAGATGGAGGTAGTCCTCTGGCTTATTAACTGGACCACGCACCCTTTTGCTTACTGACTTCCAAGAGCTGAAGGATGGTGTTCCAGCAAGTGTGTGTCCGGGGCAGGGACGGAGTCCCTTGGCTTGCTCCGCACCCGTCAGATGCCAAGGGGAGCAGGGTCTTCAATTCTGGGTCTACTGTGCTTCCTCATGTCTGTGGCCAAGGTCATACTCTGATTTTTTTCCCTCACGCTCATAGGAGTTGCCGGACAGACACCAAGAGAAAGCGGCCCCTCAAAGAGCCTCACTTTTCCTTTATTCCCATGGTCTGCAGGGCCAACAGCCAAGCAGGCATTGCCTTTGTACCTGCAGGTGGAATTCACCAATGGTGAGGACCAACCTGCTGAGGTTCAGGGACTGTGGTGGGGGAGGGGTCCCGGGGCTCTGAGCTCAGGATCCCGGAGACCGTGGATCAGGGCTGTGTCTTACTCATGGGCTTTCATGGGAATCCTACATATTGACCTCTTGCCGTTTTTGTCTATTAACCTTCTTTTTAAAAAAATTTTTAAAAAATGTTTATTCAGCTTTGAGAGAGAGAGAGAGAGAGAGACAGAGAGTGAGCAGGGCAGGGGCAGAGGGAGAGGGAGACACAGAACCCGAAGCAGACTCCAGCCTCGCTCCTAATGACCACCTTGAGAGACCATACACATGTCATCTGTGGAAGGGCAGGGCCCCGGTTGCTTCTTGAATGTGCACGCCCTGTGCCAGGGCTACGTGGGCACCCGGGGCTCTGAATAGCGACGCGGCTGCTAGCCGCGTGTGATGCAGAGGCTTTCCTTTGGGTGCCGGAAGGTTTGGGCTTTTGGCTTGTTCTCCAGATGAGGTGTGGTGGGAGGGGCTGGGCTTGGCAGGCGACGCGGGCGCTGGGCCTGGCTCACCCTTGACTTGCTTGGGGATCCTTTGCCTCTCTGGCCATCCAGTGATAAAATTCCGGATTCTCTTTCCCACCTTCCTCCATGTCATTCCCCTGAACACATTCTCCACAAGCGCTTCCTGTTCAACTGATTTCTGAACACGGCGATGGGAGCAAAGCGAACTTGTGCCAAAGCCAGACTGAATCATGGAAGAAGGTGGTCAAGGGGGTGCGTGCTGCCTCACCAAAGACCCCAGCCCCCTCCTTCCCTTCCGCGGCCCCACCCTGCTGTGAGGACCTGGCCACAGCCCAGACCAGTGGGAAGGGACGCATCTCTGGCTGTAACCCGGGGCCCTCCCAGGACCATGGTCAGCCCAATGCTCCATTTTCCCACGACCAGGCAGCCCAAGGAATGAGGCCCAGATGGGTCCCAAGCCCCCCACTTGCCACCTTCACTGCCTGATGCCAGGTTCATCCACCAGGTTCCCCTGATATCCTCTGATGCCATCAGATGTGGGCTTTCTGGAAGGGCCCTCCTGGCTCAGGGGTGTGCCTGGTGTGTGGCCTTGCACCGGTCAGTCCGTCTGAAGCAGGTTTCCGGCAGTGGGTTCCACAGGTCGGCCAGAGCTGATTCCACAGTCTGTGTCTACAGCCAGCTTTTTTTTTTTTTTTTTAAGTTTATTTATTTATTTATTTATTTAGAGAGCATGAACAGGGGAAGGGCAGAGAGAGAGGGAGAATCCCAATCATGCTCTGCACTGTCAGCAGGGAGCCTGATGCGGGGCTCGAACCGTGAGATTATGACCTGAGCTGAAGTCAGGAGTTGGAGGCTTAACCGACTGAGCCCTCCATGCGCCCCCAGGCTCCTGGGTGCTTGGCTCACACCGTGACTTAGCAAACACTCTATGAAATACTTTAACTGACCAGCCCTGTCTGTGCTGGTCCCGTGTCACCCTCTTCCCGTGTCACTTCTTGGAGCCACTGACACAAGGGGATGTATGGGCATCCTGGCTGCTCACTCAGGGCTCTGAAAATGCAGAGGACAGAAGAGGCCCCTTGGGCTGGTCGGGAAATACACAGTTTCTTTGGTGACAAACAGGTGGTATTTGTGACAGCGTGCACCGGGCAGGGCCCGGCTCCAGGAAAACCTCTCCGGTCCTCACCGTGGAAGCGGAATGACAAGCAGCCCAGATGCCCTGCACAACTTGGAGGTCTGGGCAAAGGGTGTGAGTATCGGCCACCCTCCGGCAGTTTGGTTTCATGGAGCTGACAGCTTCAGCCCTCACCATGAGGGAAGCTCATGGAAAACACTGGAAGGAAAAGCCTGGGATTCTTCCTCCCAGGATATGAAGCACGTGTACAAATCACCTGCCTCAAGCAAAAATGAATGCGCTGACCGAGTTGCTACAATTTAAAAGTATTTCACATAGAAATCTGGATTTTTCTGTTGAGAACATCGGAAAGCCTGGCGGGACGGGGGCCTGTGTTCTTGGGTGGAAAAATTTGGCAGGAGCTGAGGGTCCTCGTGCTGACTTAGCCCTGAGCTCCTCATTCAGGATCCTTTTCACCATGACCCATTTTCCTCATGCCCAACCCCCTTCCCTCATTTCTTGTTAATAATTTTTTTAATGCTTATTTTTGAGAGAGAGACAGAGTGCAAGCGGGGGAAGGGCAGAGAGAGAGGGAGACAGAATCCGAAGTAGGCTCTGGGCTCCCAGCTGTCAACGCAGAGCCGGACGTGGGGCTCGAATTCACAAACCATGAGAGATCATGACCTGAGCTGAAGCTGGACACTCAACTGACTGAGCCATCCAGGCGCCCCTTCCCTTCCCTCATTTCTGTCCCCTTCCATGGGTGGATAAAGTTTTTTGGGTTTTGTTTTTGGGTTGTTTTTTTTTTTTTTGGTCTTACATTCTTTTATTATATATATGCAAATCTATTTTATGTACAATAATTGATTCTATTGGATGAAGTTTTTTTACGCCTATATAGTCCATCGGTCAAAATAAGTCCTATGATTTGAGAAAGCCTGCACACTTGTCCCATTCTTATTTTTTTTTTAATAAAGTAGTTTTTTTTTTAAGTTTATTTATTTATTTTGGGAGAGAGAGAGAGAGCACGCGCACACAAGTGGGGGAGGGGCAGAGAGAGAGAGAGAGAATCAGAAAGAGAGAATCCCAAGTAGGTTCCATGCTGTCAGCACAGAGCCCAACGTGGGGCTCAAACTCACAAACCGTGAGATCATGACCTGAGCCGAATTCAAGAGTTGGATGTTCAACCAGCTGAACCAGTTGGCATTCAACCAATGCCACCCAGGCGTCCCTGTCCTGCTCTTCATGACTCACAGACCACATGAACCACATGAAGACCATATGAAGGCTCTGAGAAGTCCAGTGATTTCCGGAGGCAAAATGGTCCCCATGTGATATAGCGGGTGCCTCCCCAGGCTGTTCCTGTGCCTTTGGTGCGGTTCCTGGGCTGATGCTTTGGGATCATCTCAAAGCACGGGGCAGGCCTCAGGGAACTGGTTGAGGAACACCTCTGTGATGTGGGGGAAGCTGCCTGTTTGACTCACAGAAGGGAAGACGATCAGGTGCTGAACTTCAAACCAGGGCCCATGAATCAGTGTCCGGCCCCTAGCCTTGCCCTCCGCCTGGGTGTCCCCTCACGAGCCCGGCTGCAGCTCCTGTCCTCAGGTTTAAGTAATTAGAACCTCTGTCTGGGGACCACTGACCACGGGTCCCAGCCCCTCCCAGGCTGTGTGTCCTGCTGGGGCGGGAGTGCTGACTCAGATGGCCATACCAACGCCCGGAACAGCTCCGGAGATCAACCAGACCTGTCGAGTTCTTTCATGTCAGCTGGAATTGCTTGGCAATGGCTCCCTGGAGCACACTGCTGATTCTGAGTCTGATTCTGTGCTCAGGCAACGAAAGGGTGGCGTGGTACATGAGCGAGGCAATGGCTGCCATGGTTGGAAAGGAAGGAATAGTGGGTTTGTCCCCAAATGACATCCTGGCTTTAGTCGGTGGGTCGGTTCAGAGGCCCTTCCTGGGGTTGAGGGGAGCCCATGAGAAGGAGCAGTTTGTAGAGGGAGTTGAGGCATGAAGGAAATAGTAGACATCTTGGTTGGGCTCCATCCAAGCCTACCTCAGCATGCCTCCCGCTGTCATGGTTCCCTCAGCAGCAGCCATGTTGGTACCATGTGACCCCCACCTCTCTGGTTGCATGGACTGTAGGTGGGGACCCAATTCGGAGGCTGATTCACCAGCCTTTGAGGTGACCTGGTGGGAATATTAACAGATCCTCTTGGGGAAGGAGAACGGAAGGCAAAGAGTAGAACAGTTGTTCATAAAAACAGAGGCGATAAGATCAATAAACAAGAGGAGAGAGAGAGAGAGAGAGAGAGAGAGAGGACAGGAGCTGAGTGGGGTTAATGATGCGAAAACCGCCAATTCCTGCCCCCAACACAACACCTCCCAGGAGTCGCCTTGGCCCAGGATGTGGGAGTGCAAAAGCCTGCTTGCTGATTTAACCAGTAATCGGTGCCCATGACCCTCTGATTCAGTTTCTGGTCAAAGGGATTTTTCCTGCGCTGAGGGCCTGGGCCCTCTAGGCCCTGCAGGGGTCTCAGCCACCAGCTGGGGATGTCAGGGTGGGCTCCTGGGGGCCTGCTGGCCAGATCATGGCATGAGCCAGATTAAAGCGAGAGCCATCTTCAACTAGAACTCGCACTGTGCCCACTCCTGGGCCCCTTCGGGTAGAACATGGCGTCCTCCCTGGGGACTGGGCCTTCAGAGAACGAGCGTGCATCCATCAGGGGCTGCAGCCGCCTTTAGCTTTTTGTTACTTCAATAAATATCAATGGTGAGGAGATAAAAGCCTGGGCTTGTCAGCCACACCACCTGAGTTTGAGGCCTGGCTCTGCCATTTACCAATAGGGTGACTTTGGGCAAGTCACGTAAGCTGTGTGTGCCTCAGTTGCCTTGGCTGTGAGATGGGGGCAATGCCGGCACCTCAGAGGGTTGTTGTGAGGGATGAATAGAAGTACTTAGAACGGGGCGCATCATATAGTGAGTGCTACCGTCAGGCCCGGTGCCAGGTGCTGAAGGGACAAAGGGGATCTGGCCCTTGCCCTTGCAGAGTCTAGAATTCAGAGACCACTGAGGGCCATTGCCCACCTCTGTCTTCCACGCTGTGGGGAAACTGGTCTTTTCTGGACCCGATCTCAGCCGACCTCGGTCAGACCGACATCGGCCGCCACACGTCTAGACCTGCCTGAAGCCTTCTGCCCAGCTAAGGTTGACACGTGCCGGCCAGGCGTGGCCGTGACAGAGCTTGTGCCCAAGGCGGGGGAGACAGTCAGGGCTGTGAGTCAGGAAGACCGCTGTGCTCAGGGGGGCACAGGGATGGAGGAGGCAGGCCAGGCACGAAACCAGTGGCTGCCTGGGGGAAGACATTTCTCGGGTCTGCGGCAGCAAATCCCCACAAACTGAGTGGCTAAAAACAACAGAAATGTATTCTCTCGCCACTCCTGAGACCAGAGTCCAAAATCAAGGCCAGCTGGACTGCTGCCTCCAAAGCCAGTGAAGGAGAATCATTCCTGGCTTCTTCCAGCTTCTGGCGGCTTCCGGCATACCTTCGCTTGTGGCAGCATTACTCCGGTCTCTGCTTCTGTCTTCACATGGCTTCTCTCTGTGGGGGTCTCTATTTGGTCTCTGTGACCAAATTTCCCATGAGGATACCAGGCATGTTGGATTTAGGGCCCCCCCATGACCCATCTTAACTTGATTACACCCGCCAAGACCCTATTTTCCAAAGAGGGTCACATTTACAAGTTCCGGGTGGATATGAGTTTTGGGGCAGGGGGACACCATTCAACCCAGCAAAATTTCTTAGCCATCACCTATCAGAATGAATTCAGTGCTCTTTCTCCCATTTGACAGATGAGAAACTTCAAACGGCCTCTCTGACCTACTGAGGGCCTCGGAGTTCCGACGCATGCCCAGACAACGTGGCGCTGGAGGAGGGCCGGGAGGCGCACTCCTGAGGGAGAAGGAGCAGAAACAGGAAATTCCCTCTCGGGGGCAATGTCCAAGGCTGCTTATCGGGCCAGGACGGACTTCAGCCTCCCAGCCCTCCTCCTCTTCCTCCAGCCCGATTCTCCCTCGGCCCCTCCCAGCGGCAGGCAGGAAGCAGCTTAGCTGAATGTTCTGCAGAGGCCTGTGCTGTGCTGACCTGGCCAGAACAAGCCAGCAGCAGCTCGGGAAGAAAAGCAGTGGCTGGAACGTGCTGGAAAGAATGTTCATCTGGGGCCAACACGGGGTGGGGGAGGCGGGGGAGAACTGGAGCCCACAGCCAGAGGCCCACTTGCCTGGGAAGGGCCCTTATCTCCCCTGAGGTGCTGGGCTCTCGCCTGTGTGTGGTGACCAGAGGCCTGCAGTGCTTGGGGGTGTGGGGGGGAGCACGGGGGGCCCTGTTGCCCGTCCTGGGGCCCTGCTGATTCAGGTCACAGGGCTATGTTTATCAGGGCAGGGAGGGCCCCCAGAGACAGCCAGTCCCGGGGTACCAAATAAGTGGTGGGTCTACGACCAGACTCCCTCCCTCTGAATCCTCCTTAACACAGCACCCCACACAGGTGCACATCAGCCGGAGCTGGCCCAAGAGTTAACAACTGCCCTGTGCTTCTAGCTTCTAGCACCAAGACTCTGTGCCTGGATGATATCTCCCCGAAGGGTAGAAGGGCTCCCTCCAGGTCCCATGGCCTGGAGAGAGGCAGGTCAGGACCAGCTCTCCCAGTCCAGATCCTAGGCACTTTTCATGACACACAGACTTTTTACACGGGGGGTGACACCCACGCCGTCCTGCCTGCTGCCGAGAGCTAAGTTACGCAGCTGCTGTGATTGTAGGAGGGGCTGGCACTGGCCTCCCGGGACAGCTGACGCTGCAGCTGCTGCTGGGGTGGTGGCGGGACCCACCCTCCCCCCAGGCTGTCTGGTCTGTTCGGTGGCAAAGCTCAGAATGGTTTTGAAGTACAGGTAGGAGTTTGCCTGGTCAAGAAAGTTCAAGGAGGGAATCCTGGGCAGAAGAATGAGCGTGTGCAGAGGCCCAGACAGGGCTGAAGGGAGAAGGGGTGGGGTGGGGGGGCGGTGAGAGCTGAAGGGGATGGGAGGTGGCAGGGACACACGAAGCCATGGTCCACAAGATCCGGGTTCTGGTCTTTGCTTCGTCACTATCTTGCTGTGCAACTGGGGCAAGTCCCTGCCCTTCTGGGCCTCGTTTTCCTTATCTGTCCGGTAGGAAGCTATGGCCAGGTGCTTGCTATAGGCCGTTCCTGCCTTGTCAAGGGGTCCCCAGTGCCCTCTTCTTCACAGTCCTTGCCAGTGGAGGAGACAAGATGCTGATCCTCAGAGAGGCCCAGCCTGGCTGGGAGCTAGCCCAACTGTCCCGGGCCTCTGAGCAGCCCAATCTGGGACTGGGGAGGGGAGGCACGATGTCCTTTCTCACCTCTGTGCTCTGGGGCAGGAGGCAGCCCAGCAAAGCGTATTAGCCGCTCTGACTCTGAGCGAGTCATGTTCGCTCTCTGGGCCCTCCCTTCTGAAAGGCGACAGGCCACTAGCCAGGGACCTGAGGCCCTGGCAGCTGGTGGGGTGGTGGGAGCCGGGGAATGCCTGCACAGCCTAGGAATGTGTTTACTTCCCCCTGTGCTGGGAGGAAACCGAGCAAGGCCCCCTGTTGGAATCCTTCCCAGCCAGGCCAGCAGGCCTCTCCACCTCCTTCCTGGGCTGGCCACATTGTTTTCGGCAGCCCTTCCTCCCAGCCACATTCAGGGGCATCCCACCTTCCCACCTTCCTTCATCCCTTCACAGACACAAACCTGACCCAGGAAGGGCCACCCACTGGTGTCAGGCCTTCGGCTTGGAGCCTGGACCTCGATCTCCGCACGCTCCCCCCCCCCCCCCCCCCCCCCCAGCTCTGTGTCTAGCCACTGAGGGGCCCTGACAAGTCCCTTGTCTTCTCTGGCTTCCATTTCCCCTTTCTATGATGCAGGGATGGGGTGAAGTGAGCTCTGAGGGACCCTTTGGTCCTGGGAGTCAGAACCTCCACGAGGCCTCCCGGAAAGGCAGGGTGATGGCCGTAAGCACAGGCTGTGGTTCATTCAACAAGGTTTCAACACCGGAATGTGCCAACTCGGTTCTAGATGCTGCCGACCCAGCAGCAAACAAGACAGATGGGATCCCTGACCTCACGGGAGGGGGAGATAGGTGTCACACACGTAATTATAAACCGTGCTGTGTGCCGAGGAGAGTTTTGATGAACTACCTGAGAGGAAGAGATCAGGGCTCAGGAGAGGACTCATCCGGGACGTGAGATGTGGAGGAAAAGGTGCCGGTATCACCCAGAAAGGGGCAGGGAGGAGTGTTCCGGGCTGTGGTGCCAGTCCGCCTGAAGTGATGAGGGAAGACTGGGTAGGGAGCACAGAGATCGAGGCGCTGACTCCTCCTTTGGCACCCACGGAAGGGCCCTTAATCTCTCCGAGATTTATCGATACCTGCAAATTAGCAGTAATATTTAACTTGCAAGATACTTGTGAGAATTTAATCCCATAGCGCCCCCTGTTTATTTCAGGACCTTGGGAAGAAAAAGCACTCAATAAATGGCAGTAAAGTATCAGGCTGTGCTCTGTGCATATACGATTGATATCTATCGGTCTGATTATATTTTATGGCAGTCCTCTTTCTTTATTCTTCTGCTTTTAATTTTTTTTTAAGATTTTATTTTATTTATTTATTTATTTATTTATGTTAACGTTTATTTATTTTTGAGACAGAGAGACAGAGCATGAACGGGGGAGGGTCAGAGAGAGAGGGAGGCACAGAATCCGAAGCAGGCTCCAGGCTCTGAGCGGTCAGCACAGAGCCCGACGCCGGGCTCGAACTCACGGACCGTGAGATCGTGACCTGAGCCGAAGTCGGACGCCCAACCGACTGAGCCACCCAGGCGCCCCAAGATTTTATGTTTAAGTAATCTCTACACTCAATGTGGGCTTGAACTCACAACCCTGAGACTGAGGGTGACACACTCCCACATTGTATGTATTGTTTTAAATTTCTGTAAAGGGGATGTTAGTATTTCTATTTATTTTACGATTTAAAGAAAGTATTTATTTATTTATTTGTTTGTTTGTTTGAGAGACAGAGAGCATATGAGCAGGGGAGGGGCAGAGACAGGGAGGGAGAGAGAGAATCCCAAGCAGGCTCTGTGCAGTCAGTTCAGAGCCCGATATGGGGCTTGATCCCACGGACCATGATATCATGACCTGAGCTGAAATCAACAGTGGGACACTTAACTGACCGAGCCACCCAGGCACCTTATACTATTGGTATTATTAATAATAATAGTAGTAAAATGAAAGTGTGGGAGGACGCTTTCAAGTGTAAGTTGCTATGCAAAGGTGAGGAATTCTTATCACACATTCCAAGTGTCTCCAGCTGTACTGATCTCTAATATATTGCATCACAGCTCTCTGCAAGCCCAAAACCTCACCCATGGGCCAGGGAGCTGTGGACGTGGGCATCTTTTCCCATGGGGCTCTGGGGAATGGCACGAGGGATGCTCTGAAAGCAGGTAGGCCCTGTGAGGAAGGAAGGAAACCAGGGAAGAGAAGTCCTGGAAGTCTGTGAGCACCATCTGTAGGACTCTGGTTGGCCCTTCTGAGGGAGAGAACTTGGTTTTATGCAGACGGAATGAATGAAGATGAGTAAGAATTTTCTAACACATCCCCAACCATTCTATTCCAGAGATGAAATGACCTTGAGGGGTAGTGTTGAGTGAGTTGTACAAGTACGCGTTAAGCAATGGTTGGGAGAGGATTCTGTATATTTGGTGGTAAAGAACATGGGAAAGTCAGAAGAGGTCAGGTCATCAACTAGGATTAGATTTGACTACAGGAAACATAAGTGCAAAAACAATAATGGCTTACAGAATATGGATGCTTATTTATCCCTCCAGGAAAGTGCAAAGATGGGTGGGCTATCGCTGATGCAGTGGCTATGCTTTAAATCCTTCTGGTTCACATCGGCCTTCGCTGTGGTGTGGTCCTATTCCTCATGGTACAAAATGGTGGCCATCATACCTACATTCCAGGAAGATGGAAGAAAGGAAAGAATCAGAAAGATGAAAAGGAAGGAACATCTGGCTGGCTCAGCTGGTAGAGTGTATGACTCTTGACCTTGGGGTTGTGAGTTCGAGACCCACATTGGGTGTACAGATTACTTAAAGAAACTTGAAAAAAAAAAACAACAGAAAAAAAGGAAAGAAAGATAAAAGGACTGGGATGAAAATAGGATGAAAAGGACAAAAGATCCTCAGAAGCTCCTAGGTGATGTTTATGCTTGCATCTCATTGGCCAGAACTAAGTCACCTGGCCATGACTGGTGGCAAAGGATGATGGGAAACGTCTTTATTATGGGTAGCCACAGTTCAAGCTAATAAGTCCATCTCTGCGGAAGGAGAGAATGGAACCATCAGCATGATATTTCTGATCTTTTTCAGCTCTAAAAGTTCAGTAGTTTGTGATTCTTGACCCTCCATTACTATAGCCAAAGTCTGAACCCTTGCTCTTGATCCAAAGTGGGTATCTGGGTGGTGCAGGACACATCGAGATGGCTGAGGGAAGGCAGGGAAGGCTTGCAGAAATGCAAGAATGTCCCTGAGAGAGGGGACAGCCTCTCTGTTCTTCAGGCTGACTGAACGCCAACTGTTATTTGGAAGTTTCTCACTGGGAGCCCATGAGCTCAGCAGCCTACAAAATTGCCTTTCCTTGGGGCAATTGATTGTTCTGTCCTTGACTTTCACAGGTTGGGCAATTCATGAAATGCACACGTGAAGGATATTTCCCTATCTATGTAAAAATGGAGGTGAAGCTGTTGTCTACTATGTCAGGAAATGCACTGGATTTAACTGCTGCAAAGAGATCTATTCTGGAATTCAGAATCAGGAAAATGCTTATCTTCAGCTGAGCTCATATGATTTTCTTTCTCTGTTAACAAAGTGCATAATGCAGTGGCACTCTGTTTGCCCTCTTGGCATTATAGCTCCTCCTCCCCCTATGGTAACATCACCTGCTTTTTTGTTGCTTTCAGTCCATGGCGTTCTTCTGGTGCTTTCAGAAGCTTCTGGTGCTTTCAGTCCCTGGCGTTCTTTCAGTCCACTCCTTCTTCTCCTCCAGGGGGAGGGCACAGTACCCAGGCATGGCTAATTGGAGCCATGGAGATTGGTTCCTGGATTGGATCATAGTGAAGTCTGGGCCATTAAATGACATCCCAGGGACTTTTTTTTTAAATTTATTTGTTGTATAATTTACATCTAACTTGGTTAGCATATAGTACAACAATGATTTCAGGAGTAGATTCCTAATGCCCCTTACCCATTTAGCCCATCACCCTTCTCACAACCCCTCCAGCAACCCTGTGTTTGTTCTCTATATTTAAGAGTCTCTTATGTTTTGTCTCCCTCCCTGTTTTTGTACTCTTTTTGCTTCCCTTCCCCTATGTTCATCTGTTTTGTCTCATAAAGTCCTCCTATGAGTGAAGTCATCTGATATTTGTCTTTCTCTGATGGACTAATTTCACTTAGCGTCATACCCTCCAGCTCCATCCACATAGTTGCAAATGGTAAGATTTCATTCTTTTTGATTGCTGAGTAATACTCCATTGTATATATATACCACATCTTCTTTATCCATTCATCCATCGATGGACATTTGAGCTCTTTCCATACTTTGGCTATTGTTGAGAGTGCTGCTGTAAACACTGGGATGTGTGTGCCCCTTCAAAACAGCACACCTGTATCGCTTGGACAAATACTTTGTAGTGCAATTGCTGGGTCGTAGGGTAGTTCTATTTTTAATTTTTGAGGAACCTCCATACTGTTTTCCAGTATGCACAGCTTCGCTGTGCAGAAGCTTTTTATTTTGATGAGGTCCCAATAGTTCATTTTTTTGCTTTTGTTTCCTTTGTCTCCGGAGACGTGTTGGGTAAGAAGTTGCTGCGGCTGAGGTCAAAGAGGTTTTTGCCTGTTTTCTCCTCTAGGATTTTGGTGGCTTCCTGCCTTACGTTTAGACATCCCTGGAACTTTTACTGAAATCATTGAGGGGTGAGGGAAATCATCTTTTCCATGGGAGGTATGAAGCTGATAAGATACAGATCTGAAGTTGCTGGTGACATTTTATGTTATGTTATGATATGTTATGTTATATTATGTTATATATTTTTAAGTAAGCTCTACACCCAGTGTGGGACTTGAACTTATGACTCTGAGATCAAGAATTGCATGGTCCACTGACTGAACCAGCCAGGCACCACCCCCTTTTAAAAAATATTTATTGTTTTTTTTTAATGTTTATTTTTGAGAGAGCACAGTGGGGGAGGGGCAGAGAGAGGGGGACAGAGGGTCCAAAGGGGGATCCACACTGACAGCAATGAGCCAGGTATGGGGCTCAAACTCATGAACCTCGAGATCATGACTGGAGCCAAAGTCAGACGCTCAACCAACTGAGTCACCCAGATGCCCCTGCTTTTTAAAAATTTGCTGGTGACCATCTTTACACCTTGTAGAATGAGTTTACTTGCGAATGAGGGAATGAGGCCAACACAGAGGACGGCAGAGCGAGAATAGAAAGTGTGATACATTTCTGATGACATTATCTGAGCCTCTGGATCCCGCCCTCTGCAGCCCTGAATTTCCCAGTATATGAGTCAATACATTCTCTTTTTTTGCTCAAGACGGCTGGAGCTGGGTTCCCATCCCTTGCAAAAGAAACAGTGCCCCAAATCCGCTAACCAAAAGAGAATTCCCCTTGGAAGTGGAGATAAGAATTTTGTGATTAGGGGCGCTAAGTCATCCCGGGTGCCTGATCGACCTGCTGCTCAGTTTCTTTCATAGGAAACATATCGGGAGCTCAATGAGCATGCCCACTGAGGCGGGGTGCCTGCGAAAGCGGTTGCCAATGACTCCTCTCATCTCCGTGCACGTGTCCCACTTCTCCCACTGTGCTCCAGTCCATTTTTCCTCCCCTTAAATCACGAATCTTGGCTTGCTTTGACCAGTGGAATGTGGCTTCAGTGGCACTGTGCTAGTTCCAAGCATAGGTCCTAAGGGGCTTGCGGGTTCTGCTTTTGCCCTCTTAACTTCTGAGCCGCTGTGTAAAGAAGTCTGGCTACCCTGCTGGAGAGACCATATGAAACAGGAGGCCTGGGCAACCTGTAGATATTGCAGTCACCACACTGAAAGCACGGAACGTGTGAGGGAAGCCATCTTGGACATTCCGGTTCTAGCTAAGCAGAGCACGGACTGGAAAGTGGGGCACATTTCCTGATGATACCACTCGGACCTCTGGATCCAGCCATGCCTGAAGCCAGTCCAGCCGGGTGCAGCTGAATGCAGCTGCCTGAGTGGTCTCGGCCAACACCATGTGGAGCACAACCACCAGGTGAGCCCAGCCAACCCACAGAATCACGAGCGAGACTAAATTGCTGTTTTAAGCCGCTACGTTTTGAGTTGGTTTGTTACACAGCGGTAGCTGATGGAACTATCCACTTGAGCAACTTTGGAACATCGGGACGTGTCACCGGGTGGCTCATTTGAATTCCAGGAACTTATTGCCTCATTGAGAAATGGTGGTGGGCAGTCAGCGTTGGGACTCAGGGTCAGGAGAGCAGAGCATGAGGACTGAGGCTCTAGAACAATGAGGGGGAGGCACTCTGCTTTGGCTCTGGGGGTCCTGGGTGGCGGGGAACTCACCTTGAGGAAGAGAGAGCTCAAAGCCCAGGTTTCGGCTCAGGAACGCATGCGATAGTGGATGGCAAACGCCGTTCGGAGGTAGTTGTTCATTTGTCCTCCAGCCCAGCAGCCTTCAGGGCGTGGAGGGGAAGCAGAGCCTGGGAGCCCAGTGCTGGGCACGCTGGTGGGGGACAAGTCGGGGGAGAGAGAGTGGGGTGGGATGGTCAGACAGAGGCAGGGCTGGGTTGGTGGCTCTGTAATCACAGACCACTGGGTCCTTCCAAGGTTAGAAGGCCCTGGGCCTGGAGAAGCAAGGGTAGTGGGTTTATTTTGTTTTTGTAATGTTTTTTTTTTTTTAATTATTTTTTTTAACGTTTACTTATTTTTGAGACAGAGAGAGACAGAGCATGAACGGGGGAGGGTCAGAGAGAGGGAGACACAGAATCTGAAACAGGCTCCGGGCTCTGAGCTGTCAGCACAGGGCCCGACGCGGGGCTCGAACTCACGGACTGTGAGATCATGACCTGAGCCGAAGTCGGCTGCTTAACCGACTGAGCCACCCAGGCGCCCCTGTTTTTGTAATGTTTATTGATTTTTGAGAAAGGGGGGGCATGAGCAGGGGAGGGGCAGAGAGAGCGAGGGAGACACAAAATTTGAAGCAGGCTCCAGGCTCTGAGCTGCAGCACAGAGCCCGACACGGGACTCGAACTCGTGAACCGTGAGATCGTGACCTGAGCGGAAGTCTGATGCTTAACGGACTGAGCCACCGAGGCGCCCCAAAGGTAGTGATTTTAATCCTCCTACCCTCCTGTTTGGGGGTGAGATTTAACCTTGGAAAGCACCTCAGATCCTTTTAGGAAGTGGGTGGGAGGAGGCAGCGGGACATATATACAGGAGAGCTGGGACTAGCTCTGGAACCCCAGCAGGGGAGCAGAGCTGACCCCCACCTGGCTGCACCTGCTCACCTCCAGGCAGGCCCTCACTTGTGTGAACGTGTCTGTGACTGAACACGTGTGCGTTGTGTACATGAGCCCTTGTGAGGGTTGGGTGAAGACGGGTGTGTGTTGGCATGTGTTGGACAGTGTGAATGTGTGAGTTGAATGTGCATACAAGAGTGAGTACGAGGGGCGCCTGGGTGGCTCGGTCGGTTAAGCGTCCGACTTCGGCTCAGGTCATGATCTCACAGTCCGTGAGTTCGAGCCCCGCGTCGGGCTCTGTGCTGACAGCTCAGAGCCTGGAGCCTGTTTCAGATTCTGTGTCTCCCTCTCTCTGACCCTCCCCTGTTCATGCTCTGTCTCAAAAATAAATAAACGTTAAAAAAAAAAAAAAAAAGAGTGAGTACAAGAGGGCCCATGAGTGTTGTGTTCCTGGGCATGGGTGTGCTCCCGTGAAAGTGCAACTGTGGTCATGGAATGTGTGTGAGTGTGCACTTGGACGTGTCCGTGTGCTCGTGCATCTGAGTGGGAGAGAATGTATGTTAGCGTGAGCATGTCTGAGTGTGCAGATGTGGGAACGAGGACACAAGTAAGCGTGTGCCAGCTGAGTGTGCACAGCATGGGCGTCATCTTTAGAAAACTAGTCACAGACCCTGCAGGCTGTCCAGTGCTCCCCGGACAAGTCCATGCCGGCGACGCGGTCACCCTGCCCACGGATGACCCCACCGGGCTGCCCTCCTCGGCCTTCCTCTGCCCCCTGCGGGGTTTGGTCACACCTGGGCACTCCTGCCTCCCCGGGACTGCCCATCCCGAAGGCTGTCCTGGGAGATGGCTCCCCCGCCGGACTGCAGCGTGTGGGGGTGTCGGCCGCCCGGGGCCGGAACCCAGAGAATGCTGCTGTGCCAGAGGCACCGGTGAAACATTTTCCTCACAGCAGTGAGGCTGAAAATCCCCAGGCCTCCGCCTTCGCAGACTGCCAAGGTCACGAGCTCCCTGCCTCTCGGATCCCGCTCTCTGCCGCCCTCTACTGGGCGTCTGCCGCGGCGGGTGCAGAGGGGAGCCACGGCCCCCATCCCCACCCAAAGCACTGAGCTTCCCTCCAGAGTCCCCCTCACCTCTCCCCCCCCCTCCCCCGCACACCGGGCCGCAGCGGGGGGGGGGGGGGTAGGCAGGCTGGACACTCCCCAAGGCCTGGGATCCGGGTTCACTGTCTCCTGGATGCTACTTGCCCCTCTGACACTCATAGATGCCCCACATGGAGGAAAATGAATACACGTATTGGGTGAGTCGTCAAAGGGCAAACTGAGGCCCAGAAAGGGGAACCTCAGTAAGCTGTTCGCACATGAGGGACTCATACGGAAACCACTAAGTGACCAGGACGGGGCTTCTTCTGCCATGACTTCCTGGTGGGGTGAGTTTCCTGCTCAGTAGGAGCCAGGTTTTTTCATTCCACTGGACTGTCTCCAGATTGGGGCACCTGGACTAATTGGGGGCTGGGGAGGCAGGCAGCCAGGGGCTGGAACCCAGCCCGCCTCTGCCGGGCACCCTCAAGGACTGTGACCAGCTGGCCCCTGCCTGGGCGGAAGATGACTTGGACTCCGACACACCTGCAGCCAGAGGGTGTGGGGATTGCCCAGACACCTCCGCTCCACCCACTGCCTCCACCAGGATGTCATCGTCCCCAGGGACAGATAAGGATGCTGAGCTTCGGAGGCCAGAGCTGTTTGAGGCCACCGCTCTGGTGTCCGATGTCCTGCTTGCTTTCTCCAGCTACCCAAGAGCCACTGCCCTGCCCTCGGGTGAGACAGGCTGCCAGCCTCCCATCCTGGGGCTCCCAGACAGTGACAGCTTGCCCCCTCTCTTCTAGCTGCCCCATGTAGAAAAGGAGAGACACAGAAAGGTAGAACACTCTAGTGATCAGCCCCACTCCCCAGGGAGACCCAGTAATGCTGCCTTTGCTAGAGCCTAAATGGGTTCCTGCCCTGTTACTTTCTCCAGGACTGAACCTCTCCCTGACCTCTCCCTGTGGCCTCACCCCGTCCACCTGCAACCCTCACCGCAGCCAAGACTGTCCCCACCCCAGGGAAGGCCTCCATGCCCCACCCTCTTCCCACACAGTTCCTGCCTCGACAGCTCAGGAGCCCTGCAGGCCACAGGCACCGGGACTCCATTTCTAAATGAGGTGGCTGGGTAAGCCATTCCCCTGCTCTAAGACCCTCTGTGGCTCCCAGGCAGACAAGAGAAGGCCCAGATGGTTTAGTCTGGCATTTGAGACCCCACACGGTGTGCCTAACACCACTCTGGCCGTTATTCCTCCACGCTGTAGGTCCACAGGAATGCTGGGTTTCCTTCTGGGCCAGCCTCCCCTGATAGCTGGTGAGGGGGGTGAGAGCAGCAGCTGTGTCCATCTTCTCTCTGTCTCCCCAGGTCCTGGCACAGAGCGGGCTCTCAGTAAATGTTCACCAGAAGAAGAGAACTGGTTTGAGCCGACCAACTCACTCCTGTTACTAACAGTAAGAAACGTTTTTTAGCATGGGTTATGTCCCAGCATCGTGCTGAATGCATTACAAGGATTCCTCACTTTGCCCTCAAAACTATTTTCTAAGGCGGTGCTATTATAATGCCCATTTTCCACATGAGAGAACGGAGGCCCGTGTGATCAAAGTCATAGGCAGGATTCTGCCTCAGCCCGTGCCCTACCCGCTGTCCTCGGCGACAGAGTCGGCCTGCTCCTGTCTTGTAAGCACGCAGGCCGTCTGCCCCCTTTCCTATCTTTCCGCCCGACCCCTTCTCCACCTGGACCCAACGGCCTTCCATTTTGTTCTCACTTCAGGATCAGCCCCAGGCCTGGGCTGTGCCAGACAAGGCTCTGGCAGGTCTCAGGTGCCCGGCTGTGGCCGAGCCTGCCAGGGAGGCTGCAGGGACAGGTTCTTTAGAGAACAGGAGCGCGCCTGCTCTTTCCTGTGCCTAAACGAGACGCAACAGGTCTATTTCAGGTCCTGAAACTCAAGTTCCTCACAGGAGCTTGAACTGACGCAGCACTGGCGAGGCCTGGCCTGGGAATCGGGGCCCATGTACGATCACAGACTTACCATGTGACTGCGGGCAAGGAGCTTAGATTTGCCGAGCCTCAGCTTCCATATCTGTGCAACGGGCATGAAAATCCCCATCACACAGGGTCACTGGGAGCATGGAATGTGAGCTGGCATGGGAAGGGATTCCGTAAGACTGCAGATGAGGGGACGTCCTTGCCCTGTGGGATGGGGGTCGGCAGTGGCCTGGTGTAGAGGCCGCGAGGAGGAAAGGCAGGACAGATGCTACCCAGCTGGGCACAGGCTTTTGGGTAAGGATGTCTGTGGTGGGGATGGAGGGGGCCCAGAGGAAAATGGGCTTGTGGAGTCAGGTGGGGCCTCTGCTGAAGCTGCTGGGGATCCCAGAAGAGCTGCTGAGTCACCTCTCCCTCTTTATTCTCCTTCTTCTTCCTTTTTTTGCAAGTCTTAATTGCTCTTTCTGCTTACAAAGGCAGGCTTTATTGATGCTCACTGCTTCAAGTTCAAACAACACGAAACTGTAATGCGTAAGGGTAGGCAGTTTCCCATGGTCACGTGCCCCAGATGCAACCGCCGTTGACATTTTGGTGTGTGTCCATCCAGAGTTTTGATGACTAGATACATATTTTTTAATTAAAGAAGCATGTTCCTTGAAGACGATTCAAAGCAATGCAGACTCTATAATCCGCACTCCCTCCCACACCCTTCTCAGAACCAACGACCCTTAACAGCTTTGTAGGTATCTCCTTGTACTTTTAATACGTGCTTCTGTCCCCAGGTGGGCCTACATGAGGAGGGGGCAGCGATGATTACAGACCCCAGGGACACGTAATTTGTCAGCAAGGATTCACAATCATTATATATACACATAAAGAGAGTTGTTTCTCCCTCCTACAAAAATGGGATCGTACTATGCATACTGCCCTGTCTGGTTTGGAAGGGGAATTATGTGCCAGATTAGTCACAGGGATCCTGAAATTCACATCAGAGATGGGAAGTCTTGCATTTAGATGAAACGAATCGGTTGCACAAGCGTAGGACGGGAGACACCTACATTTCCCAGGCTGAGTCACAGCCGCCTCAGTGATGTGGCTGCAGCCCAGGCTTGCACGAGTAGATGCTGAGCTTTCAAAACCAGGAAGGCGATGGAGTTTCTGTAGCCTGGGTCTGTTGTCGGTCCATCTGAGGTTTCTGTTCCCTGAAAGGCCACTGCAGCCCTCATCGTGCCCACATCCAGCCACCCACATGGTACCTTGTCTCGTCTCCCTTGTCCTCCAGTCTTCTCAGCCTCAGTGAAGGCAGCAAAGTCTGCTCAAACCAGCCCCAGGGAGGGGTGGAGGGGGCAGAATGCAGCTCTCTGACCTTCCCTCCCTTCCTGCCTCTGATCCCTCTGGAGTCCCATGGGCCTTTGCTCCCACACATACCCACCTCTCCTCACATTCCCCCTCTTCTGCTGTCTCCACTCTGACACCTTGCAGTCTGTTTGCCACCCCAGAGCCAGGACAAAGTTTTAAAGTGGACTTTGGGATGTGTGTTGTGATGAGTGGAAAGGTATGACCCAATAGGTATGTGCAGGGTGTCTGGGTGGCTCAGTCGGCTGAGCGTCCGACTTCAGCTCAGGTCATGATCTCATGGTTCGTGGGTTTGAGCCCCACGTCGGGCTCTGTGCTGACAGCTCAGAGCCTGGATCTTGCTTCAGATTCCTTGTCTTCCTTTGTCTCTTGCCCCTCCCCTGCTCGTGCTCTCTCTCTCTTAAAAATAAACATCAAAAAGTATGTTCAGATCTATTCTCAGAATCTGTGAACAAGACCTTGTTTGAAAAAAGGTTTTTTTGCAGATGTGACTAACTTAGGGATCTTGAGATGCAGAGCTCATCGTGGGTTTCCCAGGTAGGCCCTGATTCAGTCGTGAGAAATGCCCTCGCAAGAGACACACAGGGGAGACAGGACACATAGAAGAAGGAGGAGGCAGTTCGGGGCAGAGATTGGAGTGACGCGGCCTCAGGCCAAGGAAACCACCAGAAGGTGTAAGAAGCAAGGAACAGGTGCTTCCCTAGAGCCTTCAGGGGGATCATTGCCCTGCCATCACCTTGATTTTGGCTATCTGGCCTCTGGAAGTATGGGAGAGTGAATTTCTGTCGCTGTGGGTCACCCAGTCTGTGATCGTTGGTTTTGGCAGCCACAGGAAACTAATGCAGGTAATATACACTTGTGGGTAAAATCAGAGAAAAGATAAACGCTGAGAAGTCCTGCTTTTCTAGGGATCCGCTGTTATTAGGTTCTTTCATATTTTTTCTGGGCTTCTTCATAGAGATATAAGAACATGTGAAAGGGGAGGAGGGCCTGGCGGGCCCAGTCGGCATGCGGAGCGTGTGACGCTTGATCTCGGGTCGTGAGTTCAAGATCCGCGTTGGGCACAGAGCTCAAAACAAAACAAAACAAAACAAAACAAAACGAAAATATGAAAAGCGATTGCATTTCAATCCCCCTGCCCTGTGTGAGAGCGATCTTTTAAAATGTATCTGGCTGTGTCATTCACTGTCCTTAGAGGCATGGCCCCCAGGACCCCACCCACCTGGCCCCTCCCCCCATGCCCCTCAGCCCCAGCCGACTCCCTCTTCACTCCAGGCTGCAGCCTCCCCTTCTCCTTGTGTGAAGATCCCAGGCCCTTCTGTCCCCACTGTCATCTGACTTGTATTCAAATGTCACCCCCCACGAGCCCCCCTTGACTTCCCAATTTAATATGCCTCTATTGGTCCTACTTGTTATTACACTAGTCTGTTTCATTTTCTTGCTTGAATTTGCCATGGTATAAAATTGACTTGCCTATGTGTTGCTTTTCTTGTTTTTGTCTATCTCCTGCCCTAGAGTGTGAATTCTTGGAGCTGGGATTTCGTTCGTGCACACTTCCACTCTGGGCACCTGAAACTAGGCGCGCCTGGCACGGAGTAGGGCCTCCATACAAATGTGTCAGATACATAAATTAATTCTGAAGGCCAGCCACGTCCTGGAAACTGCGACATACGTGAAAGAAAAAAGAGTTCTTAAGAGTCCGTGGACCCCGTAAAGTAATACGTAACATTTCGTGCGGACGTGCATTGTTTTCCATGGAGATGGTTGACAGCTTTCATTAGATTCTCAAAGGGGTTCTGATCCCACAGATGAGAAGGTGGCCTTAACCATTTTTTTAAACAGTTTATTTATGGGGGCACCTGGGTGGCTCAGTCGGTTAAGCGTCTGACTTCGGCTCGGGTCATGATCTCGTGGTCTGTGAGTTCAATCCCTGCGTCAGGCTCTGTGCTGATGGCTCAGAGCCTGGAGCCTGCTTCCGATTCTGTGTCTCCCTCTCTCTCTCTGCCCCTCCCCAGCTTGCACTCTGTCTCTCTCTCAAAAATAAACATTAAAAAATCAATTAAAAAGGTTTATGTATTTATTTTGCAAGAGAGAGCACAGACAGGGCAAGGGGGAGACAGAGATGAGAGAGAGAGAGAGAGAGAGAGAATCAGGCTCTGTGCTGTCAGTGCAGAGCCCGTCTTGGGGCTCCATTTCACTAACAGTGAGGTCATGACCTGAACCGAAATCCAGAGTCGGACGCTTACCCAACTGAGCCACCCAGGTGCCCGTGAAGGGATCCTACAATCAGGGCTTGATTGTGCAGCAAGAAAAACAAAGTTCAATCCAGTCTCCAAGGCCCACTAGGAGCCCTGGGTATGTTTAGCCTGCAGGAGAGAAGCCCAAGGAAGCCAGCTCCACTGTTTGTAAATCTCTGTAGGCAATGAAGAAACCAGGGGAAACAATAAGAATTTCACCCCCACAAGGAAAGGCCCTCCTAACAATCAAAGCTGACTAAGGACATAGGGCTGACTGGTGAGGTGATGAGGTTCTTGTCACTGGAGGTATGCAAGCAGATGCGCATGCCCCTTTGTCAGAAATTGTTTTGGGATGAGCAAGCCAAGGAAACACCCCGTTCTGGGATGTAGGAGTGGTGGATGGCTTGGGTTAGAGGGGAGAGTCTCTAAATTAATGTTGCTGTGGTTCCTTCCGGTCTCCCACAGGTTGGAGTGCAAGTGACATGTCCCTGTGTGTCCCAGAGGGAACCACTTGAGTGCCATCCCCGGATTCCACATAAAAGGAACAAGTCTGAATCTATCCCCTCCCCGCCAGGTTGGTGTCCATTTTGCTCCCATGACCCTCAGAGGGATCTGAAACGTAGGGACAAGCCTGGGTCCCTTCTTCTTGTCCACTGCCCCTTCACAGCCATGACCTTGGCCTGTACAGGCCGCCAGCCAGGACCACAGGCCTGCTGGGGTGTGTAGTCCCCTGCAGTCCAGACCGTCCTCCCCTGGGCTCCCTCGGACTTCCTCAAGGTCAACAGCTTTCTTTCAAGCCCTTTATTTTGGGACCAGAGCATCCCATTTCACCTCCTTTGTCCTGAGCTTCAGATCACCTCCTGCAGTAATTTCGGGGTGCTTTTCTGCTGTCCCTGCCTGAGTGAGGCATCTCTCAGGGAGCCAGGGAGCCTTTCTCCTTGAAGCAGGAAATAAAATCTCTCTACTGAGCTAAAGGTGCCAATTTCCTCAGGGCACACCAGAAGGCAGAAGATGGTTTCTTACGAGGGGCTGTTGGCTTCAAGGCCAACAGCACGCCCTTGGAGCCAACAGTACGTTGGGACCTGTAGCAGGTTCAGTCGTGGTGGATGAAGTCTCCCAGGGCGTTCTTCCCACCCCTGGGCAGCTGGAGAATCTTCTGGGAGCTGGAAGACCAGATTGGGCACTCTTCTCTCCAAGTTTATATGAGAAAGGGTTCTGGCTGTGGGGCAGGTGCTAGATTATCCCCGGTAGACTCTCCTGGGTTTGCTTCCTGACGGAGCTATTTACCAGTAATGGGACCCTGGACACGTGTCTAATGCTTGGAATCCGTTCTCTATCTGTACCATAAGGACCACCACACATCTCATAAATGAGGCAATACGTATAAAACAAATTCACAGGGCCAGGCACAGAGCAAGGGCTCAATAAATCAGGTGCTATTATTAGTAATAATAGCAATATTATTTTAACGAGTATTGCTTAAACTCTTTGGGCCTCTGTAAAAGTATGATGACAATATACACCTCACAGCAAGGATCTAATGAGATCATGGATGGGAGGTGCATTTTGAGCGCCAAATCCTACATAAATGGGTTGGCTAATGGTCACTGATAACAAATAATAATGGGAGGCCCTAAGCAAGACTTGTCTTTCCCAGATAGGCCACAAGAGGGCGCCCTTTCTCCCTTGCCCCAGTCAAGCCCCGTCAGCCACTCCTCCAGCAGGAAGGTCCAGGCTTCCCAGCAGCAAAAGGAGGTGTAGACTCTCCTGTCAGAAGAGCCTGGGCCTATAGTTCTTGGGATATTTCCCTGGACTTGTCACCAGGGGTGCCAATTCCTTCTCTCTCCACAGGACAGAGGCCTGTGGCATTTAGGGATGTGTGACAGCTGTTGCTACTTTGGGACTGTGTTCAGAAATGGTCTCCGCGCTGAAATTCTGCAAGGGAAACGCAGGATCTCGTATTTACGTGTGCGGGATGGAGTCCGTCCTCACAACTGGGGACTTCTCCAGTTGCCTTGTCTACTGCTGCAGTCCCAGCACCAGGTGCATGTGCCCACCCAGTAAGGGCTGGCGGAGTTGTGTGGAGGTGAATAAAGAGGGGCTCCTTCTGTTGGGTATTTGCTATTTGCTATTAATTCCTGTCCGCCCCCCAGTGCCCGGTGATCTCAATCCAATGTGTGGAACCCTGTCAGGAAGGCCCCAGCATAGCTGGCGACAAGTTATCCAGGGTGTGGAGTGGGAGTTCTAGAAGGAACCGCAGCACGGACAAGGCCGGTGAGCTTCTGACTGGCTCCTGTTTCAAAGCTGAACAAACTGGGGTGGGGACTGTATTTAGGGATACGGAGGGGTAGGAAAGTGTATCGTAGGGATTCGCCCTGGGCCTGCCTCTCCCTCTCCTTCCCTGCGGCTCCCAAGTGGCCAGAGGCCCTCACAGGATCTCGGGCTCCTCAGAAGTGGAGTGTAGGCCTGCAGGCATTCCCCTCAGCCTGTTCTGGGGTGCAAAGGAGAGACGTGGGGAGGCCTTGTGCATTTGGGAATTGTCAGGTCAGGTTGTTGGATTTTTTTCCCTCAAAATGTAGCAGAGCTTAGAGGATCACGCTAAAGGGGGAGTGAGTGTGTTCAAAATGACCCCAAGTATTTAAAAAAATAATAATAATAAAAAGAAGAAGAAAAGGGGCGCCTGGGTGGCTCAGTTGGTTAAGCGTCTGACTTCGGCTCAGGTCATGATCTCGCAGTCCGTGAGTTCGAGCCCCGCGTTGGGCTCTGTGCTGACAGCTCAGAGCCTGGAGCGTGCTTCGGATTCTGTGTCTCCCTCTCTCTCTGACCCTTCTGCGTTCATGCTCTGTTTTTCTCTGTCTCAAAAATAAATAAACATTAAAAAAAAATTTTAAATGACCCCAAGTGGGGGGCTTGCGTGGCTCAGTCAGTTGAGTATCAGACTTCGGCTCAGGTCATGATTTCGCAGTTCGTGAGTTCGAGCCCTGCAGGGGGTTCTCTGCCGTTAGGGAGAAGCCTGCTTTGGATCCTCTGTCCCTCTCTCTCTGCCCCTCCCTTGCTTGCTCCATCTCTCCCCAAAATAAATAAAAGTTAAAAAAAAATGAGATGACCCCGAGTGTTGGCCGTGATGCCTATGGGACAGCTACAGTCCAGAGTTCACTCTGAACTCTAACACCTGTGTGAGATGTGATTTCCTATTGGACCCAGTCAGTCACACTTTGGGGGGCTGAAGGGGAGAGGTGGCCGTGGCTAGGCTCCTCAGTTCACGAGTTGGTCCCACCCCAGGCGGTCTTACCTTGTGGGACTCTTCCGTACGTAACCATCCACAGCCGAGTTTCTAGACATAGCATGGAAACTTCCTGGGGCTTCTGACTGCCCCGAGTTGGGTCCTGACTGATGTCTATGCTGGCCTCTGGAAATAGCTGACAACCAAGGCACTTGGGGATTATCTCAGCTGGGGTTGTGTTCTAGACTCAATTGTGTCCTCCCCAGCTCAATTCATGTTGAAATCCCAACCCCCAGTGACTCAGAATGTGGTGGTATTGGGAGATAGAGTCTTTAAAGAGGTAATTAAGGGGGCGCCTGGGTGGCTTAGCTCGGTCAGGCATCACACTCTTGATTTCGGCTCAGGTCACGATTTCACGGTTCGTGGGGTCAAGCCCACATTGCTCTCTGCGCTGATGACACGGAGTCTGCTTGGGATTCTCTCTCTCTCCCTCTCTGTCTGCCCCTCCCCTGCTCGCGCTCTTTCTCTCTCAAAATAAATAGGCAAACATTAAAAATCATAAAGAGGTAATTAAGGTTACGTGAGGTCATTGGTTGGTCCCTGATCCAATATGACTGGCTTATAAGAAGAGGACATTAGGACACAGACACACACACAGAGCGAAGACACGGCCACCTACAAGCCGAGGAGAGAGGCCTCAGCAGAAACCAACCTCGCTGACGCCTTGATCTTCCGCTTCCAGCCTCTGGAACTTCGAGAAGATAAAATTCTCTTGTCTTAGCTGCCCCAGTCTGATACTTTGCTGCGACAGCCCAAACACATGGAAACAGGCTGTCGGTTTCTTCCCCGCCTTCTCCTCCTCCCCCTCCTCCCGTGTTCCCAAGAAAGAAACAGGGCACAAGTCGAGGGTCCAGCACTTTATTAGAATCATGGGGCACAAAACCGACCACTTGGGTCTCACCAAAGGGTTGTCTTACCCCTCCCTGGGGAAGCCCCGGGGAGACGGCCCTGCCTGGTAGGGCAGGCCAGTGGGAGGGAGGGGGCAAGGGCAGGTTAAAAGTATAAACACAGACGTGGTGGGTTCCCAGCTCAGTGTCAGGTGGGTGATCTTGGGCGAGTCTCTTAACCTGTCTGAGCCTTGGCTTCCTGGCCTGTGACATGGAGTCAATGACAGAACCTTCCTCACTGGGTTGTTGGGAGACTGGGTGAGACAATGCCTGTGAAGGGTCTAACACGGTGCCTGGCAGATTGCAAACAGTCAATGAGTGGGAGCTGCTACGATTATTTATTAGGAGAGAGTCAGCGAGCTCCGTGCTCAGACGGCTCCAGTCTGTGAATGAGGGGGAGGGGATCTCATCCTTCCTAAATGTCTCAGATGTGGCCTGCCAGGAAGACAGGCCAGGTCACAGGTGAGAGCCACCCGGTACCCTGGGAGTACAGGGATCAGACCCGCAGGTGAGGATTCTGGGGCCACGGCACCTACTGTCCCTACCAACTCCATTGAAAAGCGCTAGGAAGAATTTGCAGAAAGTTCTAGTGCAGCGCCTGGACTGCCTTGCGTCTCAGGCATTTGCTCACTGGCATTCCCTGCATCTGTTCAGACAGAGCTTCTCTTTATTTTTATTTTTTTGTAGTTTTTGCTTTTGGCTAAGGACTCGCCGTGGGCCACCGAACTTGGAATCAACTCTGGCTGTGCCTTTGGCTGCCTGGGTGAACTTGGGCTGCTCATTTCACCTGTCAGCCTCACCAACCACAACTGAGAGCTTTGAGGACAAAGCCAGGTTACAGAAGTAAACTCTAAGTAGTGGAGGCGTCACAGGTAATGAGGTGATGGATGGGCTAATGCATTCACTGGTGCAAAGTGGTTGGGGCAAAATGAACATCAGGGTGTGTGTGTGTGTGTGTGTGTGTGTGTGTGTGTATTTGAGAAGGAGAGTCCCAGTGTTCCTGGAGTAAGTAGAGACAGGTATCACCACAAGAGGGCGCTCTGGGCCTTTTGTCTTCTGGGCTTCGATTGAAAAAAGTTTCATTTTTCTGTGGTTGCTTTCCAAATGGAACTAAGATTTATGGTTTTTAGTTTCTCTAACTGATTTAATAAACTGTTAAAATAAATTCACGTCCGTTCATTAGTTTATCCATTAGGTAGATGCCCTATCGTGGCCCCTGCCACAGGGCACCCTGGGAAGTGGGGTGAGGGGCAGGGGTGAGGACCGGGAGAAGCATGTACTTTACGGCGACCTGGTTCAAACACTCCTCATCCGAGTGCCGCGACAGATTTCCCAAGAGTACAGCCGTGGTGAAGTTCCCACATCCAGGCTCACAGGAATGTTACGAATCAGACAAAATGGAAAGAAAAAGCAGCTTAAAGGTCAAGAACACCGCGTGCAAGCCCTCTTACCTCCAGCGCACCGCCTTCTCCTGGAGCCTCATCCTGTGCTTGAGCTGAGGTCCCATGGGGACAGCTCTGGGTGGGAAGGAGGTGAGTCCAGTTGCTAAACCATGACCTCAAGAACAGTATTTCCAGGAATCCCCATCTTAGCATCTAAGGGATTCCTGGGAAAACTGGACCGTGAGGACAAGGTGAGAGAGGGGCCTTCAGCACCAAGGCCCCGCCACGTCCCTAAGGACCAGCGGGAGTCTTCCTCGGCTTCCGGCCCCATCTGCAGAAGCCAGTGTGGATGCCACGCATTGCAGGACTGGCTGATTGCTCCAGAAGGAGTGACTGGAACTTCGAGTGCCCTTGGAAAGTACCTTCCCTGCAGTCAAAGGTCGTGTTGTTGACCAGAAACCATCTGGCATCCCAGCCGTCCCCCTCCTCCCCACCCATGACTGACGGGGGGCTGTATGTATTCCCGAGTCTCCAGCCAGAGGGAGGGTTTGAGTCTAAACCCTGGGCAGTCTCCAGCAACTTCTTCCCCTGGTCGTCTCCAGCAAAACCACGTAACCTCAGCTTTCCTCAGCTGTAAAATGGGACAGGAGAGGACCTCCCGGATAACGTGAGACAGATACAGTTTGGGAGGAGGGGTGGAGTAAGGCAGTCCATAGGATTAGTGGAAACCGGCTAGGTCTGTCTTTGCTGAAAGTGACCCAGGATGTAAGGAGAAGACCAGGTTCATTTATCATGTCCTCCTCTTGCACCCCCACCCGCAGGTTCCAAAATCACACGCACTGGGTAAGAACACGACCCCGAAAGCGGACAGATTAGGCTACGACCTTGACTAACACGATCATTGTGTGGCCTTGGGGGAACGGCTTAACTGAGCCTCAGTTTTCTCATCTGTAAAAAGGGGTCGGTAACACTGGCCACCTTCCAAGCTTCTTGGGAGGTTCAATAAGATTGTGCTTAGCCCAGAGAGTCTCCTCTGCTGTTCCATGCTTGCCTGAAGCCTCTGAGACGGGTCGGACGTTGCCTGGAGCCAAGGTTAGGCACTCAAAGGATGAGGCGTCTGAGCCAAAGCTCGGGACTTTGGTCTTTCTGCAAGGGTTTTTAGGAATTGTCCGTCCAGTCCACACAGGATGAATGGGTTTCAGCTCTGCGTTATTGCCTGTAGCTATCCGGGACTTAGTGTTGGGAAGGATTTTGAAAGGCGCATCTGAACTCCTCAACAGACGATGCCCTGACTGATGAGCGGTGTGTGCCATGGGCTCAGAGACAGAAAGCAGAGGCGGGGTTGTCCGGATAACGGCCACCGCCCAATGCCCCAACATCTCACTTACAGCTGGACAAACGGGGGCGCCCGGAGGGGTCAGGACTCGCCCCGAATCATGAAGCAGGTAGTGGCCCGGGCAGGCCTGGGGTCCTGGAACTTCCTCAGCACAAGCAGCTGCCAGCATGGAGACTGGACACACTCCCAGCCTTCCTGGTGGCCCCGAGCACAGCGGCCACTTACGGCTTCTGGGCTGACAGCTGCAGAACAACTTCTCCCTTCCCGAGCTACAGTGCTTCATCTCAGACTCCCAACTGACCAGAGATGCAGCACTGCACCTCAGGCTGGGGGACAGGGTGCCGCTGCTGGGTGCCAGGGGTGCGTGGCGGCCACTCCACCCTAGGCGGGAGAGGGGGCGTGAGGGGGCCCGCGGCTTCCCCCGCCAGACGCTGCCATAAGTGCCCCCAATGAGCCTCCCGCCCCCGTCCCGTCCGAGCCCTCTGCGAGGGCGACCCACTCTCGCCCTCCCTTTTCTTTTAAAAAAATTTTTTTAACATTTATTTACTTTTGAGAGACAGAGCACGAGTGCGGGAGGGGCAGAGAGAGAGAGAGAGAGAGAGGGAGAGACAGCATCCAAAGCAGGCTCCAGGCCCCGAGCCGTCGGCACGGAGCCCGACTCAGGGCTCGAACTCACGGACCGCGAGATCATGACCCGAGCCAAAGTCGGACCCTCAACTGACTGAGCCACCAGGCGCCCCTCTTTTTCTTTCTTTTTTTTTTTAAACCAGCTTTGTCGAGATGTAATACACACGCTCCCGCCCCCCAATTTAAACGTACGAAGAAATGGTTTTTAATATGTTCACAAAGTTGTGCCACCACTGTCGCAATTAATTTTAGACCACGTCCTCACCCCCAAGAGAAACCTCTTCTCCGTTAGCCCCTCGCATCTCCCACCAGCCCTGCTCTGGGCAGGCCACTTCTGTCTTTGCAGAGCAGTCTGGACTCACCTGATACGGTGGCCCCATCCCCACCTTTACCCGCTGCTCATTCCAGCCAGACGGCACCTTCAGGGTACTTGTGTGGACTTCCTGCTCTGGCTCCTCCCGACTCCCCAGCCATCCTTCTCAGACATCCTTCCGGAATGCTCCTATTGCCTCCACGCTTACGAGCCTGAAAGCGCTCACCCTCCTTCCGGCTAAATTCCCAAACCCTCACCGAAGATCACGAGGACCTCTTCCTCTTCTCCGGTGCCCACCACGTCTGGACTCTTAGGGGGTGCTCCCCCTCACGCCCCCTGCTGACTCCTCTCCCAGTGCTCCGTGCCTACTCAAAAGGCTGCTTTTTCTGGGAAGCCCTCCTCCACCGCCTCAGACATCAGGACGCCCTGGTCAATGTCCTCACACATGCTGTGTCCACTTTCTAATCCTGTGTCACACGTGGTGTGCAATTCTCCTCCACTTGTGGGCTGTGTGGACCACCTGTGAGGGAAGGGACCCGGCTGGCTGGGCTCACCACTGAAGGTAGGTTCCCCAGTGTAGACGCTCATTAAGCATTGGTTGAATGGCTGAATTGTTTTCCTCAATCTGTTTCTTTCCGGGGTCAGGCTGCAAATGGCACCTGGGCCTGACTGGGCTAGTATCCAGTTCCCTGGGGAGAGCGCCCACATTTGTGGGTTTAGGGGTGTCCTTGGGCCTTGCTGCGGTCTTTGTACGTGATACTGGGCCCCAGGGAATGCCATTTGGTGGATGAATGAATGGCCACGGAGATAAATTGTTTTCCTCTTGAGAGCGGGCTTGGGTGGGAACCTCCGAGTGAGCAGGCAGAGCTCCCTCGGTCCCTCCTGCCCCGCCAAGTTCTCGGGGAACCCCCAGAGGACCTTCCTGCGTTGCTGGATGTCTACTGTGGTGGCCTTGACATGTGGCGACATGTGGTGCATGACGTACACTTTCAGAGATATCTGAAGGCTTAAGAGAGGAGGCGGTGGGTATCCTCTCCTTAGGAGAGAGCAAAAAACCACACACTTCCTTACAAAAAAGAAAAAAAAAGGTATCTCCTGTGCCTCTATCAGAAATCTGAAATTCGGCCCGAATCAAAAGAGTCTCTCTCTCTGGTCTGCCACGTGGAGCAGCTCAGTCCCCACGGCCTCCTGAGAGGGACAGCCCCATCCTGAGGTATTCCCAGCCAAAGAAATGCCTTTCTCTAATATGGAATTCTCCTGTAGGAACTCTTTCCAAACTGCATTTAGCTGGGGAATGATTCCAACAACCCACCTTCGGGGTCCTGGGCAGCCCACAGCCTGTCCACGCCACTCTCCCACCAGCCCTGCGAGAGAACGTGCTGGGCCTGACAGCTTGAAGCTTTCAGTAAGAAGCTGGGGGCCGGGGGCTGTCCCGACAAAGTGAACTTTCCAGGGCCCCGGGAACCAAGGTGATAAAGCCAGCCTCCCGCGTCCCTTGCTGCACAACTCTTTCTGAAGCCTTCAGCTGCCCACCTTTGGCGTCCCTGCGTCTTCCCCTCGGGTCTCAGGCTTCAGGCTCAGGCCCTTGCAAGCCACGGTACCAGGGGGACGGTAATCACACCGCCTGGGGCTCGCTCTGCTTTTTCTTACCTTTGTCTCCCCGTCAGGAGCAGTGTTAGAGTTTCTCATGAATGGTAGCGATTTGTACGTACCTATTGCCAGTGACTCGTGTTAAATGTAAAACTATTGTGACGGTTTGCAGATGTGGCAAAAATACGAAAGGGGGCGTCTGCGTGACTGCAGCTCGGGGAACTGCGCCCCGTGACGCTGGACCTTCAGGACAGCTGGTGAGGCCGGCAGGGGTGTGTTGTGACCTCCACGGGGGGGACCGGGACGGGGAGGAGATGGTTCTGTGGGCACAGCCTGGCTCGAACCAGGTGAGTCGCGGGCTGTTTCCGCACGTCCCATTAGGCTCCGAATATTGTGGCCGAGAGAGCCCCCCTCCTGCGTATGGAAACAGGAAGTAGATGGGAGGCAGGCCCATGTTCCCGTGGGAGAAAGTGATGCAGGGACAGGGCTCCATGAGCAGCCTTTGGGGGAAGCTGTTTGCTTCTCCTCTGGCTATAGGCTGCGTACTTCTGTTCCTTGTAGCTAGGAAAATCACAGTGACGCCGACTGTAATAAGAGCAGTCATTTGTTGACTGTTTTAATTGTGCTAATCCCCTCGTATCCCCAAGGCTCTGTGAGAAGGGAATTTTCCAAGGCCACAGAGTTAGGAGCTGAGCTGGGTTCCTAACTCAGAACAGCCAACCCCGGCTCCCTCATCTTTAACCTCTATGCCGAATGTCTCCTCCCCTGGCCAATTTACCAATCCTTTGGGTTTGAGACAGGGTCTCACCATTTCACCTCACCATTCAGCAAGCCTAGGGTGACTTCTATGTGCCGAGGGGAGGTGGGACTGATGTCCTTGCCCTGGAGGAGTGCAGTCAGGCTGAAATGGAAGAAGGATGTCCCTGGCAAGGTGAATAGGGCACAGATCCAAGTGGCACCAGGGAGAGCCTAAGAAAGGACTGCCAAGGTCTTAGAGGACAAAGAGGTTCTCGCCCCAGGGGGAGAGCTGGGAGGACTTCCTGGAGGAGGAGGTGGTGGGCTGGGAGGAGGGGCAGAGATGCAGGAAGCGTGTCCTCTTGCCCAAGAACTCTTCCCTTGAGTCTTTCTTACTTGTCCAGCAGGCAGACAGTGCTGGCCCTGACCCCTGGTCTCCTTCAGATGAGAAGGAGGTCGACAGCCCTCCTATTCCACTTACCCCACCAGAGGCTCCTTCTTACTCTTGGTCCCCAGTCAGAAGACAGCGGGCCATTTGGGAGACCTGAGTTCTGTTCCAACCGGTGTGGTCACTTCTCCCACGTGCTTCCCCTCTCTGTGGCTCCCTTTCCCCTGTGTCCAAGGAGACACTTGAGCAGGTGGCCTTAGACTCATAGCGGGCGGATTCTTACCTGGTGCCGGCTGTTGGCAGTCTGCGGCTTTGCTCCCAGAAACGGGCCAATTTCCCCTCACTGCTCCCTACTGTCTTCAGGAAATGTCGCCAAGCCCAGCCCGGGGGAGCCTCTGTCTTCTTGGGAAGCTCCGGGGAGGCTGGGAAGGAGAAAATAAACAGTGGCTGTCTGGGTTTTCTCGCCAGGCCCAAGTGAGGAGGCCTCCCCAGCTCCTTCCCTTATATGGGCAGGCTGCTCTGGGCCAGAGCCGTCACTGTCACTGCACTCCCCCACCCTCCACCACCACTGAGGGCTGGGGGCCACTGCTGGGCACCTGGGCCTCTGGTGCTGCCGAGGCTGCGGCAGGGCTGAAGGTACAGGGTGGGTCCCAGGATATGTCTCCATAGTTGCCTCTATTGCTTAGCCGCCTGTCATGGCCTCTAGGCTACTTGGGGTGGAGCCTGTAGGGAGGATTTTTTTTTTAATGTTTATTCATTTTTGAGAGAGAGCGTGAGCGAGGGAGGGGCAGAGAGAGAGGGAGTCACAGAATCCGAAGCAGGCTCCAGGCTCTGAGCTGTCAGCACAGGGCCTGAGGCAGGGCTCGAACTCATGAACTGTGACATCGTGACCTGAGCCAAAGTCAGAAGCTTAACCTAACCGACTGAGCCAGCCAGCCCCCTCCCCATGCCCCCACCTCCACCGTGGGGAGGATTTATACTGGGATGAGGGGTGGAGGAAGAGAGTTTCTACCTGGTCCCGACTTAATCCCCAACTCGTACTGTGACCTTGGCCAGGCCTTTTCCCTCTCCCACCTCTGTGTCTCCCTGTGTCAAATGAGGGTATGAAAAGTATTAACTAATCCTCACGGTGAGTCCCACGAAGGGGAGCTTCTGTACCTCCATTTCGCAGAAGGGAAAACAGGCTTGGCGAGGCCAGCTGGACTACAGCCCTCCAGCTAGAAAGGCAGGGTTTGAACTTGGGGCTGTCGGCCTTCAGGGTCTGTGTTTGGAATGGGCTGCTTGCTAAGGCTGCTCTTGCTGTAATATTCAGCCGCTCGCGTGTGCCATATGGAAAAGGCATCTATCTACGGGTGCCGCTCCCTCAGAAGACCGGGGGGCCCCAGTGCCCAGCGGCCAAGCCCAAAGGAGCCTGACCTGTTTAGCGATGGGCACACCAAGGTGTTCCTCGGTGTTCCCAGCACCCCGGGCTGGAGCAGACTCAGGGCTCACGAAAGGGGAGCTGTGGAATCCGTGAACAGCAGACGTCAGTAGTCACATCTGTGCTATGGGCACAATCTCTCAACTCCCAGGCCCACTCTGATGATGGAACAAAACGATGCATGAGAACGCACTGAGATGTCACCTTTATAATCGGCATTGTCTCTGTTCATAAGCTCCTTTTTCTGTCTCTCTTGTGTCTTGTCCCCAGGCCATCTTCTCCCAGGCTGACCAGTTCTCACCTGCCCAGCTGTGGGACTGACGAGGATGGTTCTGCTGGGAGCCGGGGCTCTGGGCCCTGGCAGCAGTGATCACGGGAGAGGCTTTGGGAAGGGAGGTGGAGGGGAGGAGGGGATGGGCTGCTGGGAACAGCTCAGAGACGAGCCTCGCACAAGCACTGACATCCTGTGTGCTCTTGGGCCAGCCCATCCGTCACCCCGGCATCCTCTCAGATCCCTGGCCTCTTCCTGGGGGCCCAGGGGCAGGTCTCCAGGACGGAGGACAGACTGTCAGCGTGGCCGAGGGACAGCAGCTGGCCGCCCCGCAGGTCTGCTCAATGTCGGAGCTGGACAGTGCAGGGGGGGGGGGGCAGGGGAGGAGGGGAGAGAGGTGTCTGCAGCCCTCCTAATCCAATTTGTTCAGGCCAGGGCTCTGATGCTCATTGGCTAGCGATCGAGGGCCCAGGGGTGTGCGCTGTGCGGGGGCCCACGTTTGCTCACACGTGTGGGGCATGTGCAGAGGTGAACAGGTGTGCTGCATTATATAAGCCAGGCCTGGGCCTCGTCACCTGTCCTGGAGTGTCAGCTCCCTGCCAGAGCCCTGCCTCCCCCTCTCCCGCCATCAGGTCTTTGTCCACTTTTTCCAACCCTCCTGAGACCGGGTGCCAGAACCCCGCTCTGAGAGTGAGCGCCTCGGCTTCTCTCTGCCTCCGTGTCTCTACCTGCCTTAGGGAGCTGATACCTCACCCCTGCCTGCTCTACCGGCGGGGAACGAAAACTGGCGAGTGTTGAAGAATGTGGTGGAAGGGACGAAAGCTATGACGGTTTCTTGGGCTTCGCCGTGTGCCCAGCAGCGGGCACACGCCTGACCTCACAGACCCTTTCGAGGCCCTGTGAGCTGGTTATCACCAGGCTCACCACGCCCAGGTCTGTCTGCTTCTAGAGCCCGACCCTGTGTACTCCTTCCCAGGGAATTCTGCTGTCCTCCCCCAAGGCTGTCGTTCTCCGTAGCACAGAGGCTTTCCTTGCTAGCTTGTAGGGAGCGTAGGGTGGGGTGGATTTCTAGCTCCGGCTTGGTTTTCCCTTCTCTGACTCCATTTCTTTTCTCCTACAGCCCACATGTAGCAGCTTTGATGGCCCGCACCCCCTCTGTCAGCAGGGCCTTCCTTCAACTCTTCCCAGTGCAAGGCCTGGTTTCCTGGTCATTCTGAGGGTCGGGATAGGGAGGTATCCTGGGGCGCAGGGCTGTTGCGGGAGCCCCCAGTGGCAGGGCTGGGGCTGTGGAAGGCGTGGGGGAGGCACTCACAGCTCTGTTTTCAGGGTCTCTGCCGCCTGGCCTCCTCTCTGGTCCTCAGGAGGCCCCCTCTGGGGTGCTTGCTCGTCCAATGTCAGCGTTGCAAGAGTGGCTCCCACCGGCCAGTGCCCTTGCCTGAAAGAAACAAAGATACAGCCTTTCAGAAGGATGCTGGGGAGCCCTGTGGCCAGAGCCCTGCTGTCCGTAGGTCCTGACTGGGCTTCTGGGCTCTGAGGGACTGAATATGGGCCTGGCCTCCTGCTGGGTCCCCAGAAGTCTGAGGCTGAGCCTGTTAGGATCTTCCACGCTCCAAAGAGCCTGCTCCTCAGTCCCTAGGCAGCCACTGTCCCTGCTTTACCTGCCCAGCTTTCCAAGGGAGTGTTCTGAGCGGCTCTAAGCTCCAAGAGCAGCAGGGGCCACGGTCCCTTCCCAGCACACTAAGGCCCCAACGCGAAACAATGGGTCTGGAAGAAAGTTTCCCAGAGGCCCCTCTGACCAATGGCTCCACCTCCGGCCTCAGACGTCAGAAAGGAGCCATTTAGGGGTAGGTCCAAACTTTGGGTTACCACAGTGGCCAAGGCCAAGGGGACAGCCCTGGGGCCGCCCATGACTGCTTCGAGCCGCACAAGGCTTTCACCCTGCAAAGTGCTTCCTTCCATAACTGAAGGTACCACCTTCGCCAGGGGTAGGAGTAACTTCCCCGCTTAACCGAGGTTCTCAGTGGCTCTGCAGTGTGCCCAGCGTCATCCACTGGCAAGAATCAGAGGGAAGCTTGAACCCAGGGCGGCTCACGCTCCATCCAGCCTGAGCAGCGGCCTGCTGGATGACCCCGAAACAAAGCTCACGTCGTTACGGTCATTGCAAAAGCCGCTGTGCCCTCTGCTGGCTTTGCTCACTTCCAAGAAACACGAGGGCCTGGGAATGGGCCACATCTGGGACCCAGATGGCACCACAGTGGGAGAGGACTGAGCTCGAAGCTCCTCGCAAGCACAGGAAACCGTGCCCACAGCCGGGTCCCCCTGGAGGGGCTTCCTTGCCCTCAGCTCCCCTTCCTTGCTCCCTCACGCATGTACACGTATTGCAGCCTGTGCCCTCCTTGGACCCCAGGGTCCTGGGATTTCCACCATACGTTTGCAAAGAACAGAGAACCCAGGCCCTGCAGCCAGGCAGGTCTGCACCGAACCTCCCCCTAGCTCTTTCTAGCTGTGTGACCAAGAGCTGGTGGCTTCACCTCTCTGAACTTGGTCCCCGACCTCAGGCTTGTTTGTGAAGGTCAGCTGAGGTCCGTGTCAAATGCAGGCGCGGTTGCTAGCATGTAGGGAGCCCACATACATGGCTGCATTTCCATTATGAGCCCGGGGCTGGACCCACAGCGAGGCATAGGCTTGGGAGGGAGGGAAGCAGGAAGGATGGGGGCAAAGGTCCAGAGAGGCATCCAGAGAAGATGTGGATGCTGGGGTGGGAGCCACCGCGTAGGGCCCCTTTCCATGTCCCCTCTGTGATGCGGCTTCTCCGGGCCTCTGTTTCCCAGGGCGCCCTCCCACCCCCTTGACACCCCAGCTGAGTTCACTAGCCTCACATGCTCCCTACTTCCTCCCCAGGGAAGGCTGCTACTGGGGACTTTTGAGCAAGCCCTGGGAATGCAGTTTGAGGCTGAACTGAGAGTGATGGAGGAAGAGTGAGAGGAAGGGGCTTCCACCTGCCTGGCCCCTAATACCAAGCCTGGTGCTCAGGCCCCGGGAGTTTCATCAGGCCTGTGTTCACTGGGGTGGAAACGGGGCTGTGGGCAAAGAAGCATTTGCAGAGTAAACGGAGGTGTGCAGACCCTGGCAAAGGTGCACATCTCCAGAAGCAGGGAGACTTTCCATTTTCGTTATGCCTCTTGTACTTCTCCCTAGCGTGCTGTCTGTTTAAAACCAACCAACCGCAGTAAAGGGATTAGTTCTCCCTTCTGCCCTGTCCACTTTGCAAAGAAGTGGGGCCTCCAGGGTCCCGGTTTGCTGGCTCTGAGCGATGCTCTCTGGATACTACAAATGCTGGTTTCTTCTGGAGCGTGCTGGATGGGAAGAGCAGCCGGTTAGAATCCAGGTCACCTGTGGACACGCGGTGTGATTGCGGAAAGAGCCTTCCCCTCTCTGGGCCTCACTGTGATGTGGTGGGGAGGGGACTGGACTCCATGGTATCCCACTGGGGGGATGGCTTGACCCCAGCCCATCCCCTTGGTGTTAGTGTCAGTGTGCTGGAAGGTGGACGGTCTGCATGGATCTCCACGGAGCGAGAGAGAAGGGGCACCGAAGGTTGAGGCTGGAACTCCCCCGCTGGCTCTCACTCGCTTCCCCCGCTAGCCCACCCTATGCTCAGCCCGGAGCAGGCCACAGGGACCTGGGCCAGGTGGGTTTTCTGCAGCAGGACTCAAAGTCTCAGAACGTTAGTGCTGGAGGCAACCTCGTCTCGCGCCCATTGCTCGGATGAGGAAAACCGAGGTACGGAGAGGAGAAGCAACCCGCTCAAAGTGATGCAGTCCGAGGCCCAGCTGGGACTGGCTCTTTCGACTGACTCACGGAGGGATCCTAATCTGTTAGATCTTAACAAAGAGGCCCTGGGAGGGAGGCGGGAGAGAGGGGGCCTTTAAGTTCCTTTGGCTTTGAAGATGGAATAATCATGACTTCCTTTTCTAAATATCTTTTGGCCCTTCCTAGAACCAGATGGCGGATGTTTGGAATTTATGTTGTAAATAGTGTTTAAGAAGGGGATGGGGGTGAAGATGTGTTACTTTCTCCTTCTTCCAAAAGCCGGATCTGAAGGAGGGGATGGGGGGGGAGGGGAGCTGTGTATGAGATGGGGGAGAAGAGAGAGGAGACGGGGAGGAAGAAGGAGGAGTCATTGACCGAAGGGCAAGAGGGAGAGAGGCAGGGCGAGGAAGAAAGTGAGTGAAGAGGGGGTGAGGGGTGAGAAGAGGGGCAGAGGGAGAGAAGGCGGGCGAGGGAGATGGGGAAGGGGCTCCCCGGGCTGCAGGCTCCGACAAGCTCCATCTCAAGTCCAGGAGCAAACCCTTGAGTTTTCTAAAAATAGCTCAGCCTTTCCCCCAGCGGGGCTGGCAGCAGGGACGGGGAGAGAGGCACGCTTGCCCTTTTATGGTAAGAAAAATTCAGATCCCCAGAGGGGGAGCTGGGCCAGGAGCCTGTAGTTCTGGATGAGGCCCAGCTCTGGGGTCCAGGGTGGGACAGTCTGGGTGAGGTCTGTGACTTGGTAGGATGTCCTGGCCGGTTGGGGGGAGTGGGAGAGGGTAGCTCCATCGTCTGTGAAGAGAGAGCTGGGGTGGCCACACTGGAAAGCCCTGGGGTCCTGGTGGAGCCCCAGTGATGGAGTGCAAGACCTTAGAGAAACATCTGGTCCACCCCATCTCCCTGTTTTTAGAAGAAACTGCATCCCAGAGAGGGAAAGAGACTGTGTGGACGTTTGAGGTGTCAAGGTAAATAGATCCCAGGCTCACGTGTGGATGGCTAACATGCCCATTACTCTAAAGGGCAGCGTGGTTAGTGGAGAGAGCACTGGTCTGGGCATCGGGGGACCCAAGGGCCCACTTCCTATTTGCACATGGTTTGCTGTGTAACCTTGAGCAATATGCTGAACCTCTCTGGTCTCTGATTCCCCCACTGGGGTGATCTTCAGGGCCGTTCCAGCTTCTTGCCTCTCTGGGAATTCCGAGGCTGGACAGCAGAGCTTGGGCATAGAGGATGCTGCTCCCAGTAGAGGGGAATCTGCAGGTTGCTGTTTTCGTCCTGGCTGACTTCCTGTGCTCAGGCAAAAGCTTAGATGGATCGAGATAGGGAGAGAGGAGGGGAGACTGAGGCAGATCATGGGTGGAATCTCTGACTGTTTAAGCTGGTTGGGTCCAGCCCCACTCTGAACACACTGAGGCCAGAAAAGACCTCATACTCATGGTCATGCTCAAGGTCATATGGAGGGTTGAGGCAGAGCCAAGAATAGAACCAAGGGCTTCCCCTCCCAGCCTTGGGCTCTTTCCTCTGCAGGAGGCCTCCCGTCTGCAGCAGCTGACAATGTGAGGGACTATCTCTGGGCAGGAAAAGAGTGTTCCTGAGCAGAGCAGTTAGAACTCAAGATACACCGTCATCTTTTGACTACTTCTTGGGGATAGTTATGTCCTGGGGGGGCACCTGCCTCTCTTCTCTCCCCTTCCCTTGGCTTTGAGGACCATATCGTAGCTTCCATCTCTGGATACAGGCAGGGAAGAGGCAAAGAAGGATGCACCGGGCTAGGCGGCCACCCTGGCAGTGTGATCTTGGGCAAGTCCCTCCCCCACCCCACCCCGCTGTTGGCCTCAAGGTTCCACATCTATAACATGCTCTTGTTAGGTCCCTTTTCGCTCTAACAGGATAATGACACTATGAGTTTAAAATTCAACACCAGGAATGATGACTAAGCATCTGCTAGGATCGCCAGGGTGAGCGAGAAGGATTCAGTACTACTCTGTAGCTTTATAATCCATTGAGGTGGGGACCCAGTGCCCAAGGTTCCTGGGAACCCCAATCCTGAACCCGAGCTGATTATCTGACCCCAGCCTGAACCCAGAACTCACGGAGCTCTGGTGTCACTGCCGAGGCCTGGCTGTCCCCATGGCTCTGCCCTGGCCTCTACTCTTTCCCACACGGCTGCCCTGTGTGGTTCCCCTTCCTATCTGCCCACGGCCCATCTCTGCACACCCAGACTTTCTGTGACTCAGACCAAAGAGGCTTGCTTTCCTCTTACAGCCTCCTGTGACACCCCCACCCACTGCTAAGGGAAAAGAGGGACAGGAAAGAAATAGGGACAAAAATAAAGCGTCTTGTTCTAAATTGGAAGCTTCCCTGTGACCCTCCTGGAATTTCCATGTAGACTCTCGGGGGCGTGTGAACAGAGCTCCCAGGGACCCGGGCCCCCTCTGCCTCATTCTTGCTGGGGTGGAAGGCCATCGGCTGAATGCTCCCTGGAGACCCAGTCTTACAAGCAGGCTCCAGGTCTCCCTGGTCAGGCCTGGTGGGTTCCCTGGGAAGGACGAAAAGCAGCAGTGGGGTGAAAGGAAGTGGAGGGGAGGAGGGTCCCCAGAGGGCCCTTGTGAAGTCAGGGCAGAACTGATGTCATGCTTAGCTGGGAATTTGACATCCAGGCAGCAGGGGAGTTCAGTCCCAAGGCAGCCAGGGCTGTGATGTGAAGTTCCAGGCTGGTGGTGGGAAAGGCCACGAGGCTCAAACTCTTCTAACTTGATTTCTCTCCACAGTGTCTGTGCTAAGCTTGCATACCTCTGGGGATGGGGAGCTCAATCACCTCATCTCTCTTTGGACAGACTCTTGGAGACTCCTTCCTAATATTCCCACTGACACCTGCCCCTCTGGGACTGCATGTCCTGTCCTTTAAGGTTACAAAGAACAAGTGTCTGTTCCCTAGAAAGCTCTTCGGAGGTTTAAACATGGCGACTACAGCTCTCGGGCTCCCTACCCTTCCTAATCCCACCCAAGGTCTCCTATCCCATTATTTGATATCTCAGAGTCACTAATGCCGAATTCCCAGGGCTCTCCCCTGCGCTGGGGCTCTTGGCCTGACGGTGTTGGGGAAAGGATACAAGCAGGCGAAATAAAGAAAGGGACTCCCTCCCGAGACAGATACCAAGAAGGGCATCTACCACTTAATGGCATTTTGGTTGCAGGCTATTAAGGCCGCTTCGCCATCCAACCTTCCCCACTTTGCCAGCCTCAGATCTCACCCGGCTTTAGACCTGCCCTCCGTTCCGGTCAAATGCGCTTGTTTGCTGTTCTGAAAATGCCCTCCTAGTCCCGCCTCCATACCTTCGCACACAGAACTCTCGACCTGGAAAGCCTTCCCTTCTCTTCGCTGTCTATCCAGAGCATGCCATGCTGCTCTGACCACCTCTACTCCAGGTTCTTCCTCCCTGACAGTCCAGGCAGCCACCATCACACATGGGATGACCCAAGCGATCTCCCTTCCAGCCCAAATCATGGAGCATCACAGCCTAAAGGGCCCGGAGGGACAGTGGAACTTAACCCAGTGTGTTAGCTGCAGAGCTGGGGTCCGAGTCCTAGCCTGATTCTTTCCCTTTATTGCCATCTTGCCCCAGCTTATCTCAGCCGACAGCCCTGGACTCAACGGGGTTGTCAGGTCACATGCCTGAGGTCTGGCAGGCTCCGGGGAGACAGGCCAGTGGCCTCTGAGCCTGGCAGACCAGCCAGGGGTGGTGCCCTGGCTGTTACAGATGCCATCCTGAGGCGGCAGCCTCCCTCTGGACCCTTCAGCCCCATCCTTGTTTGCCGAATGAAGAAGAGGAGGAGGAAGAAGAGGAGGAGGAGGAGGAGAGGAGGGGGGAGGAGAAGGAGGAAGAGAAGGAGGAGGAGAGGGAGGAGGAGGAGGAGGAAGATGGTATGGGGTGGAAGCTAGTGGCAGCTGAGCAGTGTCCCTGTTAAGGTCACTGGGGCCAGTGTGTTTCCCAGTTCGGGGCTTCTCCTTCTCCCTGGAAGCATGGCTTGGGGCAGAGGAGGGCCATTCAGGAAGGGACCTAGGCTTGTGGCCCATACGGGTGCTCAGGGAGGGCTGAGGTGAGGCTGCTTCTTCCAGCCTTGGTCTGGCTCACTGCCCCCTCCTCAAATTTCTGCTGGATGGTGCTGGGTGAGGGGCACCCAGGACTGATGGGCCCCCCCAAGGGTACTCAGTCCACACTACGGGGTGCTCATTGGCCAGAAGGATGGTTTGGCCAAGGTTTGCATTTTTGCCCTTGAGCAAGTGTGTGGATGGAGAGGGGGGGAGGATGGGGGTGGGGTAGGGGGAGCTCCATCTATCCCCTCACCATAACAATACTTAATCTAGAAGGAGGCACCAGGCTTCAAACGGTCCCCTTTCCAAATGCCTAGTCGGTCCCATCGGGCAGGCCAACTCTCGCTCACTGACTCAGTGGGGCGGCACTGGAGCTACGGGCACGGGGTCCTGGAGCCAGCCAGACCTGGGTCTGAGCTCCAGCTTGGCCTCTTACGAGCTGTGTGACTTCAGGCAAATGACTACCTCTCTCTGAGCCTCTGGGACCCCAGGGCCGGGCGCCTGGGAAGACTCGGCAAGCGGCATTTGCTGTTTTTGCAAGAACAAGGGCAGTTTATCCCCCCGAGGGAAGGAAGAGTTGAGCCCACTACGGCGCCTCCTTCCCTCCCAAAGAAGCTGCCTTGAGTACAACGGTTCCAGTTACCCGCGCTCAATGGCGGTCCGTGCAGAAGCAGGTGACCCGCCTTCCGAAGTCGCCTCAGAAGGTCAGCCTCACGCTGTGTCACAGCTCTGTGTCATCAGGTGGGCACTTTCCCCTCTCACATCATCACAAAGAGAGTGAGTGCAGTACGATAAGATATTTTGAGAGAGACGCCACCCTCACAGAGGTTTTACTACGATACGTTGTTGTAATTGGTCTGTGTTATTAGTTATTGTTAACGTCTTACTGTGGCTAACTTCTAAGGTAAACTTTGTCACTGGTAGGTGTGCATAGGAGAAACACAATATGTACAGGGTTCAGCGCCCCCTGTGGTTTCAGGCATGCCCTGGGGGTCCTGGAGCTGACCCTGTGTGGATGAGCAGGACGGCTGCTAGCACATTTTAGCAGTTATTTGTTACTGGCCACTTGCTCTGCGCCCGGTCACTGATCTGAGGGCCTCATGCGTTTGAACTCGTTTAATCCAGGCAACTCAGTAACCTGAGGAGACAGGAATTCTTATCACGCCCCCTGTCACACAGATGCTACGAGAAAGATCTGGAATTCAAACCCAGGCAGCCTGACTGCCATTCGGCACCTTTAACCACCAGCCTCTTGCATCTTTCTTTTTTTTTTTAATGTTTATTTAGAGAGAGAGAGAGAGAGAGAGAGAGACAGAGTGTGAGCGGGGGAGGGGCAGAGAGAGAGAGGGAGACACAGAATCCAAAACAGGCTCCAGGCTCTGAGTTGTCAGCACAGAGCCCGACGCGGGGCTTGAACTCATGAACTGTGAGATCACAACCTGAGCCGAAGTTGGAGGCTTAACTGACCGTGCCACCCAGGTGCCCCCCACCAGCCTCTTGTATTTTAGCCCTGTTCTGGCAGTCGTCTGACCCCCCCCCCCCCCCGCCGCGCCGCCCAATCCCAGTCCCCTCTTCACCTGGGCAAAGAGTATCACCCCACCTCTGAAAGCCCCCTCGCTCAAGAGTTGGCCTCGGTTTCCTCATCTGGACAAAAGGGGCCCGGATGAGTTGGTCTCCACAGGCCATGGGAATAGGTGATTCATGCTGTGCGCTAAGGCGGGTTTTGAATTGGAGTAAAGGTTTCTGGTGGAGAAGCATGGCTGCCAATAAGTCGCTTTTGCAAGCGGGGAGGGGGCCGCCTCTGTGGCCCTCGTATGTGTGGTGACGTCCCGCGGGGCCTGTCTAGACAGGCTGTCCGGAGATGGCAGCCCCCGTAGGCTCTTTCCCCCAAATTCCTGCAGATGATCGGGCAGGCGGCCTCTGGTTGGAGCATAGCCGCCTCACACCGCTGGGCTGGGGGAAGGCCGCGTGAGCAGTGCTCATCCTGCCCCAGGGCCTCCAGGGTGCTCTGCGGCTTGGCGCATGGAAGGCGGCCTTCTAGACACCCATGTGGACAGCGGCGAGCAGAGTTTTGTTTCTCTCCTTTCATCCTTTTTTTTTTTTTTTTAAAGTAAACTCTAGGGGGCGCCTGGTGGCTCAGTCAGTCAAGCCTCCCCTATTGATTTCAGCTCAGGTCATGATCCCGTGATTGTGAGATGGAGCCCTGTGTCGGGCTTTGCGCTGCCCCTCTCCTGCTCACGCTCTCCCTCTTCCCCCCCCCCCCCCAAAAAAAAAAGAAAAGAAAAGAAAAAGAAATCCGACCATTTTAAGTGTTGTGAAGGCGGGGGATGCTTGTATGCAACTGGTAGGAGTGCAACTTGATTCAGCCACTTTGGAGGAAGAGCCAGTGTTCTCCTGTAAAGTTGACCAGGCATGTAGGCCAGACCCCAGCAATCTCTCTCTCAAGGTATAAATTCCAGAGAAACTCCGGCTCACAGGCACCAGGAGACGTGGACAAAAGTAGTCATAATAGCAACCATCAGAAAAAGCCTTCATCACAGTTTTTTGCACGACCCCACGGCCCTGTGCCCTGGGGACTATTCACTTGGAAGACAGTGGTTGAGGCAGGACCCAGGCATAGCCCAACAGTGAGGACCTCGGAGACCATCTCCCTAGCTCCTCAGGGCTCGCACGGGGAATCAGATACAGCCCCCGAGGGTTCGCGGTGACACTGGGCCTGGAACTTTCTATTCCCCAGAGCTATGTGTGTCAGCTCTTTCCCACAACTGGCCACTCTGGGAAAGGGCTGATTTTGCCCAGAGAGCTGCAGTGTGGCTCTTAGCGAGTCGGGACAAAGTCCTTTCTATCCTGGGGCAGCCGTGGGGCTGAGGAAAAAACAGTGGCTTTGAAACTAACTAGAACACTTGGCTTCAAGTTCTGGCGAGATCACCGTCTTAGCCAATCTCCTCTCTGAAATGGGATCCCTCCTCACTGCCTCGAGGTGTTGTGGTGGGCAAGCCAAGAGCGTGTATTTTGGAGCTGCGGACTAGGTTCAAATCCCCTCTGCCACTTTCTTAGTTGTGTGACCTTGGGTGAGCTCCAGTGGTTTCCTACTCTATAAATTAGGGATAATGAAATGATGCTGATTCCTGCCTCTGGGTAATCCTGGGAGGATTAAATGATACTACAAGTGATTCAGCCTGGCACCTGGCCTCCCAGGAAATCCTCCATGTATATTCACGAGGTCACCCCCACATTGGAGGGTCAGCAGGAAGTTCTGGGGTGGAGTGGCCGAGGGGCAGGGCAGGGGGTGGGAGACCCCAGGGGGAGAGAGCAGCTGGGGCAGCTGGCACAATACATGTCCAGCCTTAACAATTCGCGAGCTAGGTGACCTTAGCAAGTCACTTAGCCTCCATGACTCAGTTTCTTCATCTGTCCAATGGGGATCATAATTGCACCTACCTCACAGGGTTGTTGTGATGATTTAGTGAATCGTTTCATGTAAAGACCTTAGGTAATGGCTGGACCATGGCAATCGCAATATAATTCTCGTATCTGCACCACCACCATGGAGTCTGGGATTCGGGAGGCCGGCTGCTTCTGTTCTAGCCGTGTCATTGGCTCTCTGCATGACCTAGAGCAGTGCTCTCTTATTGGATCCAGTTCCCTCAGCTGTGTTTGTGAGGGTCCCGGCTGCTTGGCCTCACAGCATTCTTAAAACTCTACATGTGCAGGGGCCCCTGGGTGGCTCAGTTGGTAAGCGTCCGACTTCGGCTCAGGTCATGATCTCGCGGTCCGTGAGTTCGAGCCCCATATCAGGCTCTGTGTGGACAGCTCAGAGAGCCTGGAGCTTGTTTCAAATTTTGTGTCTCCCTCTCTCTATGACCCTCCTCCGTTCATGCTCTCTGTCTCAAAAATAAATAAATGTTTAAAAAAAAAAAAAAACCCACAAAACTCTACATGTGTGGGAACTCCCCCCAGGAGCTTGAAACGCAGATTCCTGGGGCCCCACCGACGGCTTAACCTCTGGCCTTTGAGCTCATACCTGCTGTACCTTCTCTCTTCAGCAACTCTGAGCGCTCCCTGTCTGAGTTTCATTCCCACTTTTCTCTAAACAGAGCTAAGGTCATCTTGCCCCTCGAGAGGAGTAGGGTCCGGTGGTAACATGACACCAGCCCCATTTACCCTGCTCTTGGGTGCCTGTGTCCCTCTCTCTTCATGACAACCAAGTGACGTCAGAACCATACTCATTTTATAGAGGAGGAAGCTGAGGCTTGGGGATAGCAAGTGACTCGCCCAAGGTCACACATCTGGGAAGTAAAAGAGCCAGGATTGGACCCAGGCAGTTGGATTCCAGAGTCTCCTTTGGGACCATTATGGCCTCAGGTCTTATGTGACCAGAGTGGGGCAAGCGAAGGTGGTGGGCGGGCTGGTGTTGGAGGGTTGTGTCCACTCTGGGCCCCAGATGTGGCCAGAGCATATTCAGAAGAGCGATACTGCCTGCACACCTTCCGGTGCCAATCCCAGGCCTCTGCCCCTGCACAGCCCTGCCTCCCGTGTCTGCTGCCTTCCTCCGAGGCCCCCACCACACCACGTCACCCCTCCTGAAACCCTCTGCTGTGTGTTCGGTCCTCATGGCACCCCAAGGCCCTGCACCCCCTGATCCAGAGATCAGCCCCTTCCCCACCAGAGGCTGCAACAGGGCCAGGCTCATCCTGAGGCCTTGGGGCTGTGGGCTGGCCCTCCCCTGGCCAAACCTACAGTCAGAGACCCTTCGGCTCTTTTCCGCCACTTGAGGCTCAACCTCTGAACGCTCCCATGGGCTTCAGGCATCTGCGTGGACTCTCAGCTCAGGGACTTGGGTGGGGGGCGGGGGACTTCCGGCACTGGCTGCCCTTTAGGCTGCAGTAGGGCTCCAGGAGCCACATCCTGCACGGAGACCTTGTTGTCCCACGGTTTCGTGGTACGGATGGGAAACTGCAGCCCAGAGAGGGTAGGGTGCCCGCCCAGGGCCACAGGGCCAGGCAGTGAGAGGCAGAGCTGGGGCTGGAGCCCACGTCCCCAGCCCCCAGCCAGCACCCTGGCCTTCCCCGCCCCTCTGCCGGTCTGCTGGAGCCTGCACTGACATAGCTTCGCCTCGGCTTTGCTTCTTGAAACCATTATTTGAAAACAGCTTTCCTTGCCAGGAGCCCCAGGCTTTTGGAGCTGTGAAATCAAACCTCCCAGAGCAAGGAAGAGGCAGTGTCTCCAGAGAAGCCGGGGAGATGGGCCCAGGGCCGGCAGGACACGAACGCCGACCCCTCCCTCTGCTCCCACCCCCCACTTAACCACAGCCACAGAGCCCTCCGGGCCAACTGGACCACAGACCCCGCCCATCCGGTCAGGGCAGGGTGGGCACTTAGAGATCATCCAGTCCAGCCCCTGGACAGATGGGGAAACTGAGGCCCGGAAAGGTGGAAGCGCAGAGCAGGTTAGCGAGAGAGCAAGGACCAGACCCCTGGATACAGCATGCCCCCTGCGGCGGATGCCACAGATGCCCCCATGTCTGCCACTGGTTCTTACCTCTCCTGGGGTCTGGTCCAGGTGTGGCTCCTTGCGGCCCGGACACGGGGGGCAGCCCCTTTAGGGGACGGTTGGGGGCGTCACTGCTTCTCAACTAACTTGACCGGGCCTCTGGCACCCCTTACCGCCACGGGGCATTTTTAAACGGCTGGCACTGGGCCCCCCTCCCCTTAGCCCCTTGCCCGCTGCTCCTTGGCCACAGAGGGGCCCTCTGCCTTTTACCTTATATGAGCTGAAGAGGCGAGCCTGGTGTTGGGGTGAGGCGGGTGCTGAGTCCTCCCGGGGCCCCCCATTGGCCCGGGCGCCTGCCACGTGACCGCCTCGCCTTGACCTGCCCCCGGTGCCGAATGTTGCTTTTACCCCCTAAGGAAGGAGTGGTTGACAATTTTCATATTTCTTCTAAATTTGGAGATTTCAGACAATGCTGGGAGGCTTGGCTCCAGCTGCCAGAGCCCATGTGGAAGTCATTAAGCCAGAGAAGGGGGGGGGGGGGGGCGGGAGAGAGGGAGGCAGGGAGAGGAGGAGGAGGAGGAAGGGGGACGGAGTTCTGAGACTTGCCAGTTGTCAGCCTGGGAACACGAGCAAACTCCCTGGGAGCTTGCTGTGTGTGAGAATTTCCTTCCTCTTTCCCCACTCCAGTGCCCCAGGACTGGAGAGGGAGTTCTGAGATTTTTCTGGGAACCCCTGGTGGGGAAGACACCAGTCCCGGTTCCTGAGGTCCAGGGTCTGGTAGGAATGGCAGGGGACAGGGGGCCAGGAGGAAGTAAATTCCCTCTCCAGAAAGCCGGGGCCCTGATAGGCCAACCCCATGGTTGTGCAAAGGAGGTCCCGGGCCCTAGAGGGGAAGGGCCTGTCCTGTCACACAGGAGGCAGTGATGGTGTAGAGCTTGAATCCAGGGTTTCCCTGCTGGGATGCTCTCTCCCCACTGTCCTAGTGGTCACAAATGCCCTTCTCTCGCCAGTATGCTCCTTCTTTCTCATTAGGCTTCCTATAGAGTCCTTAACATTTTTCATGCCTCAGGGCCTTTGCACTTATAGCTCTCTGCCAGAAGGACCCTCTCCCTAGAATTTCCCACAGCCGGCTCCTTCCCCAGCAGCTGGTCTCAGCTTAAAAGTTACCTCTGGGGGAGGCTTTGCCTGGCCGCTGTACTACTCTCTACTATTCCCCTTGCTCCTCTGTGAAATGGGATAATAAAGCCTGCCTTGCAGTGCTGCCACGAGGGCCGCGTGGCACCTGCAGTCTTGGGGGACGGGTCAGGCAGAGACTCTGGAATCAGACTCAGACTACGCCCAGCACCACCTCTGCTGTTTCCCAAGGGGGCTGTGGGAGGGAGCTTGGGGAAGTAATTTAGCATCTACGAACTTCACTTTCCTCCTCTGTGGAATGGGGCAAGAAACAGTACTTGATGAAGTGCCAGCGTATGAGTAAGTGCTCCGCAAACGGGAGATCGTATTAAGGGTTATGATGCCAGACCCGAGGCATGGCAGATGCGCCGTCCCATTTAGGTCATTCCCTTCCGTCCTGGACCAAGAGCATGGGTTCCATTCATAAGCCCATCCCTGGATAGGGAAGGTCATGGTCGGGGAAGGCTTGCAACCCTCCCTCCCCGCCCTGCTCGGTCTCCCAGTTTCTCCCTCCAGAGCACCACCAACAGATGGCTGGGTACAGAGAAAACCAGCTGATAGAGCTATCAAAGTGATGGGAAATCCACTTTGGAGATTGTGAAACATACCTTATGCTTCTGTTACTCCTGTGTAACCAGCAAGGATTTTTCATCAAGGCAGAAAAGAAAAACAGAGAAAAACTATCAGTGTATGTTGTAGAGACATCCACCAGTTCCATGGCCGAGAATTCTGTGCCCAGCTGAGCAGTGAGTTGGCTACCCCTGTCATCAGAAAGACCATCACCGGAGGTCAGGACAAGGACTTGAGCGACCCGGAGACAGATCCTAGGACAAGAGGTGTCCCAGCACCAAAATATCTTAAAAGGCTCACTAAATGGCAGCCATGTGTGATTCAGTCTCTATAAATCTGTCTCAAGCATTTTGAAGCCCGTTTTTATTTCCTCCCATACCCTCTCTTGGGAGTTATGGGTGCTTTATGTGTGTTAAACACTCTGGGAAGTGGCTTTTTTTTTTTTTTTTCCCAGACGGTGGCAAAAACAGCCTTGAGAACCCCTGCACTCCCAGAGGAAACAGGTCAATAAGGCCCCGGCTTAGTGTGTGTGAGTAAAGTGTCCTGGGAGGTGAAGGAGGCTTCTTGTTAAGGGGGGGGGGGTATGAGAGTGGGCTGGGTGAGTTCTGTGTCCCCAGAGCATGTGTGCAATTAGGGGTAAGGGGAATCCCAACCAGGAGGGTGAACGGCTTAGAGAACAGGAGACTCATGGCACCTGGAAGATGTCTTATAGCTTCTGGTGATCAAGGAAGAGAGTGAGGGGGTATAATTGGAACCTTCAGGAAGATAGGGTTTAGATCTACATAAGAAGGACTTTTTAAGTTGGTGGAGACTACCCAAGGATGAAATGGGCAAATGAGCTCTCTTGGTAAAGTGATGAGTTCTCTGTCACTAGAGGAATGCAAACAGAGGCTGGGTGGCAATTTAGCAAGTCCCTTCCAGCCCAGGGATCCTGTGCATTTTATCTCACACTTCCCCCAACCTTCCCCTAACCCCCAGCTCTGACTTCGTACTGATCTGACTCGATGAGAGGTGATGGGTTGGGAGATAATTATGGACTGAAAAGGGCCATCACCCCTGAGTTAAAAACCAAGCTTCCTATGTTTTCTTTGGTAGGGATAAGACTTTCGGTTCATTGACTGACTTTGATCCTGAGGAGGAAGTCGTGGTGAAGAAATGGTTAGAACTGTAATCAAGCCGATTTCTGAAAAACATCATTTCACACACAGCTGTCCCCAGTGTATTATGACACCCATTTGGATGGCAATAATAATAATAATAATAATAATAATATAATACACCCTAGATACTTAGATACTTGTAATCTGATGTTCACAGCAGGGTTATTCACAAGAGTCAAAATGCGAAAACAACCCAAGGGTCCCTCAGTGGATTAATGGATAAACAAAATGTGGCCTACACGCACCCCGCAATATCATTCAGCCGTGAAAAAGAGCAGAATTCTCTTCCACCGGCAACATGGGCGAACCTCGAACACATTATCCTAAGTGAAGTAAGTCAGACACAAAGGACACATGCTGTGTGATTCCACTTCTGTGAGATTCCTAGACTAGACAAATTCATGGAGGCAGAAAGTAGGATGGGGGTTGCCAGGAACAGGGGGTGGGGGGAGGAGAATGCGGAGTTAATGTTTAATGGGTCTAGAGTCCCTGCTTGGGATGATGAAAAAAGTTCTGGAAGTGGATCGTGGTGACAGTTGCACAACACTGCGAACGTACTTATGCACTTACAAATGGTGAAAATGGTCGATTTTATGGAACGCGTGTTTTACCATGATCGACTAGATGATGTATCCGTTGGGGTGGAGAGTGCGGATGTAGCCCAGTGCCCTGCTGGGGGCTGAGTTTGTGTTTTGTCTGTCCCTGAGGCTACTGCATAGACAGGCCAGGACAGAAGGTCACTGGGAAGTGACTGGCAGGCGTGTCTCTGGGAAAGGAAGGAGGATAAGCTTCCCAGCTTCATCGCGAGAAGGAAATAACCCACTTCTTGTGTGGATCACCTGGGGTAACGGCGGTGTAGCACGGTCCTCCCAGACCTCCGTGACCCCCCCTGACCCCCAGGACGTGGGACAGGCTTGCACTGAGGGGCCCTTGGGGCTCTTTCCTGGGCTGGGGAGAATATGAGCTTCTACCTCTGTGGCCGCTTTGGAAGGTGTGGACTTGCTCCACAATTTGGGATCTGACTCACCGAGACCAGCTTCCGCTGGACGTTCGTGTCTTTCTACCCCAGGCTGTGCACCTGCTGTAGCACTGCATGGGACTGCACGCTGCCCCCTCCCGAGACACCTGTAACGACCGGGGGTCCCCTGGATACATGCGAGGACGGTGGCGAGAGCCTCAGAGAGAGCGGCTCCGGGGCCCGTCTCTCTTCCTGCTGTTAGCATCATGTGGGCCTTGAATGTTTAAACCCGTGGGACCAACTGGGCCACACCGATCACACCCTGAACTGTGCAGAGGAACACCCCAGTAACGCATGTGCATGTGATTGCACGCGTGTGTGAAAATGCACTGTTAGATGTTTGAGAGAATATGGGGATTTGAGTGCTTTTAGCCCACTTCATGACTGTTTTCTGGATTTGATATTGTCCTGATTTACACCAAGCACTCATTGTTTTTCACTATCAGGGGGAAAAAAAAAAGGGAATTATCACTTTTCGAAAGGCGTACAACATGGAGGTTCCTCAAAAACTTAAAAATAGAAATACCGGGGTGCCTGGGGGGCTCAGTAGGTTAAGGATCTGACTCTTGGTTTCGGCTCAGATCACGATCTCACAGTTCAGTTCGTGAGTTTGAGACCTGCATTGGGCTCTCTGCTCTCAGCAAGGAGCCCGCTTCAGATCCCCACCCCTCTCTCTCTCTGCTCCTCCCCCACTTGCACTCTTTCTCCCGGTTTCTTAAAAATAAATAAACATTAAAAAAAAAGAAATTGGGGGGTGGGGGAGAGGGGAAAGTGGGTGATGGGCATTGAGGAGGGCACCTGTTGGGATGAGCACTGGGTGTTGTATGGAAACCAATTGGACAATAAATTATATTTAAAAATAGAATATAGGTTTTAAAAGAGAAAAAGAAAAAAAAAAAAAAAGAAATACCATTCGATTGAGTAATCCCAGGGCAGGATGTTTACCCAGAGAAAACGAAAACGCTAATTTGAAAAGGTATAGGCACCCCCATGTTCCTGGCAGCATTATTTACAATGGCCAAGATATGGAAGCAATCAAGTGTCCATTGATAGATGAATGAATAAGATGTGGTATATAAACACACGGGAATATTACTGAGCCATGAAAAAGAAATGAAATCTTGCCATTTGCAACAACAAGGATGGACCTAGAGGGTATTATGCTAAGCGAAATATGTCAGACTGAGAAAGACGAAACCCTGTGATGTCACTTATATGGGAAACGATATACCAAAACAAACAAATAAGCAAGTAGCAGAAACAGACCCATAAGTACACAGAGCAAACCGATGGCTGCCAGAGGGAAGGGGGGTAGGGAGTGGGGAAAACGGGTGAAGGGGAGTGGGAGATACGGCCTTCCAGTAATGGAATGAGTAAGTCGTGGAATGGAATGGAATGGAATGGAATGAGCTGTTAGCACAGAGCCTGACATGGGGCTTGCACTCATGAACTGTGAGATCACGACCTGAGCTGAAGCCGGACGCTTAACCGACGGAGCCTCCCAGGCATTCCTATTTTTTAATTTTAAATAAATGTTTATTTATCTATTTTGAGAGAGAGAGAGAGAGAGAGAGAGACAGCTCAGGGGAGGGGCAGAGAGAGAAACCTAAGCAGGCTTCATGCTGTCGGTGCAGAGCCCGACGTGGGGCTCAAATTCACGAACTGTGAGATCATGACCTGAGCTGAAATCAAGAGTCAGATGTTTGACTGAGCCACCCAAGTGCCCCAGCTATACCTTGATTTAAAAAACAAACCAAAAAAAAGGTCACAAAGGTCCTTGACAACTTTGTGTTACAACTTACAAATGCCAACGGTGCAAAATCAAAAATGTAATAGGGTGTTAAATGTCCAGTGAATTAGGACCAGTCAGCATTCAGCTGTAGGAAACCATTCCTGCTAATTCAAGCAGAAAGGAATTCACTACAGGGAATTAGGTGCTCACGCAATTGTTAGGAAGGCTGAAGAAGCTCTGGGCAGGGTCTGGAAACGACTCAGTTGACAACACCACAGTGCTGTCCCTCCAGGTCAGTTCCTACCTCTGCTGCCATCAGAAGTGCAGGAATCAGAAAGGGCTGCCCCACCGCTGGCTTTAAGAACACACTGCTGTAGATGAGTCAGGGGTCAGGAAGCCACCCTTGGCTCTTCCACAGCGGCCCCTCCATGCCCACAAAGCTGGTAAAGGCTCTATATTAGTTTCTTCCCCCCCCTCCCCCGAAGCTTTATTGTTTCCATTTGGTTTCCCGCTTGGGAGAGGGCTCCAGGGTGGGTTAAAAGCTGCTAGTAGCTTCAGAGAGAGGCTCAGGCAGAAGCCCTGACACCAGGGGGTGCAGAGGGGCCCCTCAAAGGCTGCTGAGCTCTAGAGGCTCCTAGTGATGCTTGAAGGTGAGCCTTTCGAAGAGATACTCACCCAGCCAGCTGGGGGTTGGTCAGCCTGCAGAGGTGGGACAGGTGGTCACCATCTTCTTGATGAGGTTCACTTCCCCACCCAGGAAATAGTTCTCCGGATCACAGAGATGGGGGTCTGTGCAGCAGAACCCAGGGCAGGCAACTCCAGAAGAGCGTGGGTCAGGTTCTACTCCAGGACCATCATAGCTTCCATGGCATCCATGCGTCTTGAGATGGCTTCTGCAGGTCCTAGAAGAGGGTGCGGCTGGTGTGTTGGTTTTACATCTTCAAGAGCTCGGTGCCCTTGCACGTCTCCTCAGCCACCTCATGGAAGGAGTGGCTTCCAGAGCCACATGGTCATGGTTGAAGCAGAAGCCCAGAGAGCGGTAGGTGTAGGAGGTCTGCAGATGCATATTGACCGGGCAGTTGATGGTGCCCTCCACCTTGGTGGAGCTTTTAGGAAGCTCCTGGTTCATTGGCAATAAAGAATTCAGCTCCAAATATGGTGGAGAGGCTGGTCTCAGAGGCAGGGGAAGGCTGCAAAGATGTTCTAAAAGGTTGTGGCTGGAAAAGAGGTTGGAGGGTTGTTGGAAGCTGGGAGAAGGGGCATCCCTGGGTTTGTTCATCCCAAACACAGTTGCAGCAAGAGACAGATCTGCGGGACCGTTGGGGACACTGCCTATATTAGCTTCTTAGGGCTGCTGTGACAAAGTACCAGAGCTGGGTGGCTCAACAGCATACTGTCTCCAAGTTCTGGAGTTCTGGAGTCTGGTGTTCTGGAGTCCAAGGGCATGGTGTTGGAAGGGTTGGCTCCCTCTGGGGGCTGTGAGGGAGAATCCGTTCCAGGCCTCTCTTGTAGCTTCCGGTGGTTTTCTGGCAGTCTTTGGTGTTCCTTGGCTTGAGATACATTAGTCTGCTGTGTGCTTTTACGTTCACGTGATGTTCTCCCTGTGGGTGTCTGTCTCGAAAGTCCCCCTTTTTATAGGGACACTGGTCATATTGGATTAAGGTTCACTCTGCTCCCGTGTGACCCCATTTAACGAGTTACATCTGCGATGACCCTATTTCCAAATAAGGTTACACTCTGAGGTGTTGGGGGCTTAGAGCTTCAACATATGAATTTGGGGTGATACCCTTCAGTCTATAAATAATACAAAATTGCTGTAGAAAACCCATATGGTGGTACTTGACATAAGCTATAATGAAGAAGCAGGGATAGGACCTTCATCTAGAACTCTAGAAGGTCTGAGGAATGTTTTCAGCTGACTAGACTCTGCATCGTGAAGGCACCCTAGGAGTGGGTTTGGATGGAGGCTCAGCCAACCGCCACAACCCTTGCCTAAATCCAAGATCCTCTACCCGCCTTCTCACCGGTCATTCTGCAGCTGGCAGAATTCACACCCCTGAGCGCATGAACCTGGGGTACTAGAAATAGCAGTCTTCTCAGAAACTATAAGATGGGGAGTCAGACCCTGGCCTCTAACTGAGTTGTAGGGTGACAGCCACAGCTAATCAAAACCTACCGCCATCCACAATTCACTCAACAAACACTGTGGGGCCCACTCTTTACCACACTCCAGAATCTTCGGCCACGCCTTGGCAATTAGCTTCATAAATTTGTTCTATAAGGCCATCCCACTCAGATTGGCTTCTTTGTTCTTTCTATCCTGGGATTAAAAAAAAAGATAATCGTCTTCTCCCCAACCACAACCGGTTTCCTGTCACCACCATTTTTCCTTCTTGTGTCCGGGTTATTGTGTGCTTGTGCCGGCCAAACCCAACAGCTCCTTTGACGACACGTCAATGATTTATTTTATTTTATTTTATTTTATTTTATTTTTTAAGTTTATCTATTTATTTTGAGAGAGCAAGCAAGGCAGGGGAGGGGCAGAGACAGAGGGAGATAGAGAGTCCCCAGCAGGCTCTGTGCTGGCAGCGTGGAACTCGACACAGGGCCCGATCCCACGAGCCGTGAGATCACAACCTTTGCCGAACCCTAAGAGTTGGGCAACTCTTCTGCTCCATCACCCAGCCTCAGGGCTTGGGTCCGGGTCTGGTGCTTTCTTTCCTTAAGCAAATATAGCTGCCTACTGTATACAACGTGTTGTTGAAAGGGATCAGGCCATTTGTGATACAGTTCAGAATGTTCTCACACAACACTGTTTTATGGAGAGGGGTGAAAACTCGGCTCTTAGTGACTTCGGGACACTTAGTGGCTTCTTTGGCTCCGGTGACTGAGAAGGCCTCGGGTAGGTTCAGCTTCAGGCACGGCTGGATCCAAAGACTCAAACAATGTTCCTGGAATCTGTCTCTGAGCATGGATCCTGGAAGAAGGAGGGAGGGAGGGAGAGAAGGAGAAAGACGGCGTACAGACAAGATGGAGTCACTCGTGTCAAGCGTTAACTTCCCTCAAGCCGTGATGCAAGAACCAAGGGCATTGCACCAAAGACCAGATACCGCCGAAACCGGCCCAGGCTGACGACGCTCAGAACTGATGACGAGCAGGACCAGAGGGGGTCTGCAAAGGCCCGCGACTGATGAAATCCCTTTAAAAAGGGAGAACTTTTGCAGCAAACTGTCAGACTTCCAAGATGCTGACCCTTTCACATCCGACCACGTCAAAAAGGGAGCTGCCGCCGAAGGCCGATGCCCCAGATTGCTCTTGGACCAGAACAGACATCCTCCACTGCTTGAACCTAATAAGCAGCACATGCTGAGAGCCGCCCGGACAGACGGAGGCCTCATCTCCACTGCACGTCCACGGGCTGATGGCCCGTGGGGTTCGGTAACTTCCTCCCCCTTGTTATTTCTCGTCTGCTGCGTGACTTTGTCTCGTGCTTTGCTTTGTGTGACATGTAAAAGCCAAGTTAAACACGTAGTCAAATGGCCTGGAGCTTGGAATCCTGGGCCTGCTTTATAAGTATGTTCACCTTGCTCTATGACTGAATAAAGCTGACGTTGCGGAAAGAAGGCACGACTCGTGTGTGCGCCCTCACAGCAAGCTTGCAACAGAGTGAACTGCAAAGAGGCCCAGACACAAGGGCCCCGGACAGAAAACAGCGCTGAGGGATAGGAGAGGTCTCGGTGAAACACGAGAGGATTTCCGAACAGGGAAGAACAAAGGCGTTCATACATTCTTTTATTCACGCATTCAGGTTGTAGACATTGAACTCCTGCTTTGGGCTTCCCACTGAAGCCGGCCGGGGGCTCCAGAGATGCAGACCAAGTCCCTGTTACTAAGGAGCTCCCACTGGCTAATGGAGAAGGTGGGGGGATTTGGACAGTAGCGTAGGGACGCGCCAGGCATACCTAGAGGTCATTCCAATCTGGGAATCTGGAAAGCCGTACGGTGGACTGGAAGAGCATTTGAAACAAAAGGAACAGCGTGAACGAAAGCACAGAGGCTCTATCCAGAACTACACGGAGGCTCACTTACTAGATGACGTTGGGTACCCAATTTTTCCAAGCTGTTTTTCTGCTTTTCAGTTTTTCTGTTTGTACAATAAAGGGCTTGGACAACTTGCTACCGGGGAAGGGAGGGAGAAAACAAATGAGACACGCTGGATGTGGTTGCCCCCGCCTTGGAGCAGTGAGACCAGACTCACTTCTAAGGTCGCTTCAGGGATTCATGAAGGTGAAGCCTCCCGGGCCCGGCCCAGAGGAGAGAGAGGGGATGAAATGATACACATCATGCGGCAACAGGTATTTATTTTTTCTATTTAAAATTAGCATTTATTGCCTGAATAGGTGATATCTACACATTGTCACCATCAGAAAGCTCTAAATGGCATACCATGAAAAGCAAGTACCCTCCTGAATCCGCCCTCTATCCACCTCTTCCCTCCTCGGAGGAAATCTCTGTCACCAAGCTTTGCTTATATTTCCACGATAATCCAGGCAGGTATGTATACAGCCCTGGCGTTTTTGTATTTATACATAGGAGCACACCGTTCACCCTGTTCTGCACCTTACTTTGTTTCCTTAGTAACATGTCTCGTATATTGCAGCCTAGCATCACAGAGGGGGCTCCCTGTTCTTTTGATGGCTGCGTAGGGTCCCCCCAGGGGGATGTGTCCTACTGCAGGCCACCAGTCCTGTGTGGATGTAGGGATGAGCATCTCAAAGTTTTCCAATCCTTTGCTGGCATCAGTGAGGCGGCAAAGCCGGTCCTGGTACCCGTGGCATTACCGCACGGGGGTGTCTCTGTCGCGAAAGCCTGGAAGAGCCCTTTGTGGGAGCAAAGGTCTTAGGCGTTTGTGGTTCTGACATAGCCCTCCGGTCCCCCTCCCCCCACAGAGGCTGTAACCTGTTAAGTACTCTCACCAGCAGTGGGCTAGGGGCCTTTTAGTCCCTTCAGGCAGCCCCCCTCCAGGAGGGGTGGGGGGGGAACTTGGGAGGACTGCAGAGCTAGAGAGAGCCAGGATGTGCTCCGGAGGGGGAGGAGCCTGGAGCCTGAGCAGAAACAGGGCCAGCCATAAGTCCCTGGGGAAATGACGGTGACATAGGGGCTTGCACACCAAGTGTGATGTCGTGAGCACGCTGTCGGTCGCTCTTTGCCTGTCAACAGTCCAGTGGAAGGCCTGTCACCACTACAGCCTTGCATTCCCAGGAATGGTGCTTGGGAGGAGGGGGCGCCTGGTGATGCGGGGGTGGGGAGGGGGGATGTGAGTGGGGACAGGAGCTCAAGTTAGGAGCCAGTGCCTTGAGAAGCAGGCTGTGCCAAGTGAGGACTCATTCAGGAGGCACTCGCTCCCGTAAAACTCAAGGGAGTTTGAGTTTTGTCAAAAGTGTGGATCTGGAACTGAAGACATTGGATCTGGACATTAAAGACAGGTGACGCTGGACATGGAGAAGGCCACCATTTGGCCGACATGCCTAGTGGCTGAGGTTCTCAGCCCCTGTAAGATTGGTGGTGTACCCCGACCTCCCCCCACCCTACCATTTTTCCCAGGCGGCCAGAGCTACCTGAGTCTCCGTTCCTTGCCTTCTTCCTGTTTTGAAAAGGGCAATTTGACCCTGGTATTTGGGGGAGGTGAGAGAAGAGGTGCTTCTGGGGATGTTCAGTGATGGTGGTGGCAGTCTTCTCTGCTGCCAGTTCATCACCAGCCCATCTCTTGACTTGGGCGGTGGGGGTCCTGGACCCCCACTCCCCGGGGTCTGAGACCTGAGACCACCTGAACCACACTCCTCCCCAGGCACTATTCTTAACCAGACCACCTGCCCCCAACAGCCCCTTCCCTAGACTCTGTCCTGTACTCTATGGATCCTCCCAAAGATCCCCAAGGAAGGCAGACGGGTGAGACTTTTCACCTCACTTTACACATGAGGACACCTGGGGTCTAGAGATCGGCCTCCTGGGGAGTGTTCCCCTGCCCCCCCCCCCCCCAGCATGGCTCCATAGAACTTCTGGCTTCCAGCAGGTGATGTACAAAGAAAGCAAAGCCCAAGCCCTCCCACACCAACAGGACCCCAAAGTGGGTGGGCTAACTAAGGGAACATCAGGAGACATGGAGGGTGGACTGGCCCCTCTGCCCCTTCCATAATATGTTGACCCCATATTACCCACAGCAAGTCCCGCAGCACTGGGCAGCATTGCTAACTGTTTTATAAATGTTATTGACGCTTGTTCTCTGCAAAAGTACCGAGTGAGGGGCTGGAAGTAGAACAGATATATGTCACTAATCTGTGTGTCACACAGTGTCCGCAGTGGATGGAATGGGGCTTGGCTCTGGAGCCCACTGGATCTGAGTTTGAATCCTGGGTTTACCACAGTTTAATAATGAATTTACTGTGTGCTTGCTATCTTCATGCATCTAAACGTCCAAGCTGCTCAGAATGTGAAAGAGTCAGAAAGAATGAGAGGTGCTTTTGTTTCCCAACTCAGGAGAGCAAAGAGGCCTCGAAATCGTGGGGGGTGATGGGACCCCTCACTCCACCCAGAGTTAAGGAGCACTGAGTTCCCGGCCCTGGTCCAGGGGAACTCAACATTTTTAATTATAAAACCTTAGAAGTAAACAACACTTTATTTTTAAGTAAGTTGTTTTAAAAATAACTTTTTAGGGGCATAACCTGGGTGGCTCAGCTGGTTAAGTGTCCAACTCTTGGTTTCAGCTCAGGTCATGATCGCACAGTTTCATGAGTTTAAGCCCCGCATTTGGCTCTGTGCCGACAGTGTGGAGCCTGCTTGGGATTCTCTGTCTCCCTCTTTCTCTGTCCCTCCACCATTTGTACTATCTCTGTCTCTCTTGAAACTTTAAAATAAATAAATAAATAAATAATCTTTATAAATTCTGCCAAGAACGATTTTTTAAATAACTTTTTAAATGTTTATTTATTATTTTTGAGAGACAGAGCGCAAGCAGGGGAGGGGCAGAGAGCGAGGGAGACACAGAATCGGAAGCAGGCTCCAGGCTCTGACCTGTCAGCACAGAGCCGGACGCGGGGCTCGAACCCACGAGCCGTGAGATCTCGACCTGAGCCGAAGTCTGACGCTTAACTGATTGAGCCACCCAGGCACCTCAAACACGATTTTAATAATATAGCCTCTTCCCTTAACAAATAAAAGATAGACATTAGAGAAGATAGAGGTAAAAATAAAAGAGCCTGATATTTTTCTTGAGCTTGGAATGACCCCCCACTTTGGAAATCACGAACCTAGCTTCGAGAAAGCACAGGCTTCGAGAAAGCACAGGCTGCGTTGTCCAAGGGACTTAGAGGCGTGTGTGTGTGTGTGTGTGTGTGTGAGCACATGTGCTGAGTCAGGAATGGAGGCAGAGGGACATTTGGGACAAGGCGAGGGTTTGAGGGGTTTCCTTGAGGGGCAGGGGCTGGGCTGAGCTTGCAATGGGGTCTTGAGTGAGGGGGGAAATGTGGCCGGATGGTAGGTGGGCTGGACCTTAACTGTCTTGTCCTGGAAGCAGTTTGGCAAGATCTCCATACCCTGACTTGGGCTGCATTAGCAGGGGAGCCTTTCAGCCTAATAATGATCCCGTTCCCTACCCCTTAGTTAACCTCCTTGCCTCCTTAGGTGGTGACCTTAACCATAGGCACTTCATTATATCTTATCTTATCTTATCTTATCTTATCTTTAACATGAGGGACTTCCATTTTTACATCTATCTTTTCTAATTTCTATTTTTGTGTTAAGGGAATATAATGTATTCATATAATAGTATTTTACAGAATTTATACAGATTTATTTAAAAAATAACTTAGTTAAAATAAAGTTATTTATTGCAATAAGCATGGAGGTGGAGCCAGCCCCTCGCCCACCTCCCCGGAAGGGGTAGGGGGTGTGCTAATAATGACGGCGGTTGCAGGGGGTTCAGTCTGAGAGGGCACTGAATAGTAATGTGACCCTTGTCTTACCTGCTTGCCCGAGAGCAAATTCATGTTCACTGCCCCTGTATGAAAGCGTTATGGTAACGGTTATTGGAGATAATTTCCCACTGGGAGTCACCTGGTTGAGAGGATGAGGGACGATTAGCGCCCCCTAGGCCCTGGCTTAAATTGACCTTGTTTGTCCATCTCTCCCCTTGGCTGCTGAGGCCTCTCCCTGCCTCCCTGCCCCCACCCTGTCCGTGTCTCCCCGGCTGACCCTCCTGGGGACTGAGGCTGATCCAAGGCTTCGTAAACCATTCAGGACTGTTAAACAAATCCTATAATTAGAAGCCAGGTTTCCTAAACGAAGTGAAAAATGTAACGTTACCCTTTGTTTGTTCACTGGATGCTCAACGCATGTCCCATGACCCAGAGGAGCTGTGACTTTGGGTTTTCAAGAAGCCTTAATAAGGTAATGTTTATAAAGTTCTTAGCTTTACAACTCTGCCGAGTACAACTCCGTGAACTGAGGACAAGCCGCAATTCCAAAGAGATTCCACCCCCATCGGCCCCCCATCCCAACGGTGAAGAACGGTGTCCCCTTGTCCTCTTATGCGGTATGTGGATAGCATCAAGACTGGGATTAAAGGGAGTGGGTTCAGGCCTCATCGGTGTGTGACATTCTATCAGTCTCTTTTCGTCTCTGGACTTGTGTTTCTCCGTCTGTAAAAGAGACGAGTTGATGAGACTTGCTTGTTTCAAGAGCCTCTTTTTTTTTTAATTTTTAAAAAATGTTTTTATTTATTTTTGAGACAGAGAGAGACAGAGCATGAGTAGGGGAGGGGCACAGAGAAAGGGAGACACAGAATCCAAAGCAGGCTCCAGGCTCTGAGCTGTCAGCACAGAGCCTGACGCGGGGCTCAAACCCATGAACTGCGAGATCATGCCCTGAGCCAAAGTCGGACGCTCAACCAACTGAGCCACCCAGGAGCCCCTCTGAAAGTCTCTTCTAACTCGGATATTCTACAGTTTGATTTCTGTGTCTCTCCACCATTGGGTTTTATCTCAAGCAAGGATACTTCTCCAAATTTGACCTCCATTCTCTGAACTTTCCCAAAGGACTTGGTAATGAACCTTGAACAGGGTAAATCTAGTTTGGAGTTGGCAACACACAGACATACACCTTTTCTGCCTCAGCTTTGAACCGTCAAGCTCCTCCCTCATGAGATATAATACATGACCCCCTCCCCCAAAATGTGAAAATAACGTGTGGGAAGAAGAATAGTTCCTTAACTCTTCAAAGGAGTTCAAACTGGCCAAGATGGGGAAGTGTGGAAAGAGCCAGGGCTGTGGCTGTCTGGAGAAGGTAGCCCCCGTTAAGCGGCCAATGTTCTGTTAACATCATAACCGCTGACATTTATGGAGTTCATTCTATGAACCAGACTCTGTGCTGAGGGCTTCTATCCATCTTCTCAGTTAACCTCACGGCAAGTCTGTGAGGGACGTACTTTTTCATCTTCATTTGACAGATAAGGAACTGACCCTTACAGAGGAAAGAATTTGCCGGAAGGAAATAAGTGGTTGGAGCAGAGACTCCAGGGCCCATTCTTGACCTCCATAAATCCGCGGCCTCCAACCCCCCGATCCTGTTGTGGTGCTTGTGGAAGTGTCCATCATTCTGGGTCCCTGAGCGGTTCCGATGAGCAGAGCATGCGCCGGGAGCCTACATAGGACTCGTAACGTAGGTGAGAAAGACACCTTTGCTGGAGTAAGCCTCCAAGATCTGGGTGGTGTTTCTTACCGCTGCACAATGTGGCCTATCCTGAGTGACACTGCTCGTCACAGGGCAGAAGGAGCAACTTTGTTCCGTCTGTTCTCAAAGAGCAAATTTGTCATCAGCAGACGGAAGGAGCAGGGAGGCAGACGTTTAAATCAAGCAGCGCCTAATAAGAGACCAGGGAGCATTTACTAGGAGCATCACTGAGAAGCCAGCAAAATGACCGTAAGGTCCTGCTGATCCTGAGGTTCAAGGAAACGGTCTAAAACAGTTGAAGATTTGTGAGTAATTCTGGAAAGACCGTGTCAGAGCTAGCTAGCCCTGTGGTTGAGATAATGGGATAGAACGCCAGGGAATCCCAATATGGGAGACAAAAAATTGTGGACATAGCTATGTAATCACCAGACCGAGGAGTCAAACAGTCCCAGTTTTTCCACCCCTGGGGGAGAGAGAGAGATTGGGGTCAGCCCGACCCTAGAATTCTCTCCAGAGCTGACTCAGAAAACATGGCCCCTTGGCACTGAGCCCTCTTGCCAGACGCAATTCTCTTCAGGGTAGGCTTGTTCACAGAGCACAGCCAGGCCACGTTGAAGAGAATTCGGATGGACTTTGGTGCTGTGTGTCCTGCCTACTGACGTGGGTGCCCACCTCTAACTGCTGCCTGGTTCCCAAAGCTCATTCCCTAAGCTGGGGCAAAGGTTAGGGGCAGGTGGTGGTTAAAAGTGGCCCTGGGGACCCAGGCTTTCAGCCTAAGCTCTGCACTTTTTCTCCTCACTGTTTTCCTACCCAGTTTCCTCTTCTATAAAAATCTTTATTTTCACGGGTGGTTGATACAAGGAAATAAGAGTCAAGGATGTAAAAGCGCTTTGTAAACCGTAGAGAGCTACACATACACAAAAGCTCTCACTCTTACCACCATGCAGTTATCGGCAGCGTCTGTCTCGGTCCGAAGGGTATATATACCACCTCTGTCTCCCGGGGCCGGAAACCTTGAAACTCTTTTTTTTTTTTTTTTGAATTTTTAACAAAAGTTTATTATTTTTTTTTTTTAGTAATCTCTACACTCAATGTGGGGCTCAAACTCACGACCTCAAGATCAAGAGTCACATGTTCTTCTGACCAAGCCAGCCAGGCGCCCCTTGAAACTGTCTTCCAACATTAGAACAATTATGGAGGCTTCATTCCTGGGAACCAGACTTTGGAAATGGTCAGCTTCCCCACCGGCCAGCCATTTCTTCCTCTTCCCTCACCAATACAGTATTTATGAGAACCGTCCTTTCAGTAGAAATTTGGCAAGATGTCACGTACTGGAGACTTTGTATCTTCTTCCACAGGCCCTGAGAGCGGAGGTCACAGGCCCTCAGCCTGGTCCTAAAATATCAATATTGTTGTATCTGCCGTCCTCGTTGAGATGATGAGCTCCGGAACTGTTAGCTGTTCACTGCTGTATGACCCGGGGCTAAGCACAGTGCCCGACACATTATGTCTTTGTCAAGAGGTGAGTGAACCCTCTTCAAGGACTCTCGAGGCTTTTCATTGCCCATATAGTAAAGTCACAGCTCATAGAAACTTACAGACGGCCCTAGGCAAGATATTTAAACGACCACCTGGGGTGCCTTCTCAGTATCATCAGCTAACAGGTTCATAGGAAAGTTCAGGAAGTTCTGACCTCCTTCTGCAGGGAGGCCCAGGTTGGGACTCCCTGTAGCCCTAAGAGCCTGTACAGTTTTGAGACTGGTTTCCAGGTGGGGAGGCAGACCGGGGACAGATGCCTTGGCTACGGCCGTCAAGGCTCCTTGCTGAAGAAGGGCAGTGGGACCTGTCCTGGGGTCGCTGCCTGTCCCCCAAGTGGTGGGTATCGGGTAGCTCTTAGGGTTTCTCCGGTGGCTCAGCAAGGCCTGCCCTGGTCACAGCTGGCTCCTGAGTCAGGCGCCGAGAAGCACGTGTGTGAATAAGCCGTGTTCCCAATCCGCAAGAGGCTCTCACCCGAGGCCTGCAAAACACGCACCCGTAAGACCCCATCCACAAATACACGCTCCCACAGACACCAAAACAGACACAGTGAAAACATCGCTGTGTGAGCCAGTAACAGAAGCCAATATGTAAGGCAGACTCTGATAAGTACCATGCCTTTCAGCTATGTTGGGGGAGCAGGCCTTTGAACCCAAGCTGCCAAGGAATACCCCTCTCCCCACCCCTCCCCTGGAGGACTCCTCTCCTACAAACAGCCAGGTGACAGCAAGCTCTTTCTCCTTCCATCCTCTCTCCCCCCCCTCCCCAAGCCCAAGCTTTATTCTCCACCAGGTCTGGGCTCTGGGGGGCTGAAGAGAACCCTTCTCACGGCTGTACCTTCCTCCTGGACGATGGGGCCTCCCACCCAAAATAGATGCAGACCCACCCAGCAGGAGGAAGGGCTGACAGCTTTCAGGGAGAAGTCAGAACTCTGGATCTTGTAAGTCCAGACGTCCTATAAACTCTGACCAAAGAATAAACATCCCCCGGGACTGAGGGGAAGATATGCCGGTGGGCAGGGGGCCCGGCGCCTCTGTCTGCTCTGGGGACAGGCTGTTTAGTCCATATCCCTCATGGGCCTCTTTGGGCTCCTTCCTGTTCCCGGTCTGGACAAGTGGAGGCCCATCGGTGGGCCTGAGGCCTCGGACCTGGGACTCAGACCTCTCAGGGCTGGAAGGGGAACTGTTAAAACTCAACAAGCCCGGCCCTTTCCTTCGTTTTTATTTGGTTTTATTTATTAAGTAGGTTTCATGCCCAGTGGAGGGTTTGAATTCATGACTGGGAGATCAAGAGTTGTGTGCCGTGCTGACTGGGACAGCCAGGCACCCCCCCATTTCCTCTTCTTGAACCTCCCTCATACCACTCCCAACTGCTGCTAAAACAACCCGGCTGATGGGGAGCTCGCTCTTTCCCAGGGCAGTCTATTCTATGACTGGGCCTCTGGCAGTTAAAACGTTCTAGAAGAGGGCTGACTAGAATTGTTCTGGGTGACCCGACTGAGCAAGAGTAAAGAACAATGGGTACACCAAATAATAGCAGGGCATTCGTTGAGTGACATGCTGAGCCAGACGCTTTGCATGCATCATCTCATTAAATCTGCCCTCCTTTCCAGGAGGACACACACACGATCAGAGAGGTTAGGTCACTTGCCCAAGGTAACCCAGCTGTCGTGTGCAGAGGCCGGGGTTCAGGTCACTCTGGTGCAGAGTCCATGCTTTAAATATTAGCCTGTACTGTTTTTCCACAATCAAAAAGCAAAAATAGCATACACGCACTAAAACACCATCCAACTGGGACGCCTGGGTGGTTCAGTCGGTTGGGCATCCAACTTCAGCTCAGGTCACGATCTCGCAGCTGGTGAGTTCGAGCCCCGCGTCAGGCTGTGTGCTGACAGTTCGGAGCCTGGAGCCTGCTTCAGATTCTGTCTCCCTCTCTCTGCTCCTCCCCCACTCACACTCTGTCTCTCTCTCTCTCTTTCTCAAAAATAAATAAAGCTTAAAAAAAATTAAAAAACATAAATAAAGTAAAATACCATCCAACTAACACAGGCACACACAAAGCAAATCAAGTCACAATAAAAACAGCTAAAATGTGCCAAATATTTAGTACCAGTTGTGTGCCAGGCAAATCATAATTTTCATGATAAATCCATTTAAACAACCCCAAGAGGAACCTGAGGCTCACTGAAGTTAGGAAAAGCGGATGTGGTCATAGAAGAGGGGCAGAGCAAGTGTCCACTCACCATTTCTGAAGCCTGCAGTCTCTCACTTACACCACATTGCATCACGGGAGGGAACTTCAGCACAATGGAAGAGAAAGCTTTTATAACTGTAATTATTCTTTTCAACAACTAGAGCTTTAAAAAGTAGGATGTGCAACCTCAGGGAGAAATGAGCTCTCCCTTATAATGAAGGTGTCCAACCAAGATGCTTAAAAAGGGGATCCTGTGCTGGGAGGGGCCGCACGGGACATCCCCCGTGTCTGAGGTTGTATGGGTGGTGAGCGCTAACAAGGGACGAGGTACCGGGCGAAGTCGATCAGTAATTCAGAAACACACGCTTGGTGTTTTCAAGGCTGGCTGCTGGGCAGAAGGGAGGCCCTAGCCATCCAGGCCCCAAGTACAAGTCCACCTCCTAGAGTCCTACCCCTACTCCCATTTCCTTGACTGCCCCCCCAATGGGGGAGAAGGCCTCGGCACCTGGCCTGGGCAGAGGGTCATGTGGACACCCCAGGGGCCTCCCATTCACCCAGGCCTTTCCCTTTTTTGAGAACTGGGAGTTTGCTGGCTGGGTCTGTTCCCACCAACAGCGTTCCCGTCCAGGGAGCTTAAAATAGTGCCTCTTGGCTGGGGCTCTCGAGTGAGCAGTGAGGCAGGCATTTGTGCAAATATGGGCCTGGGAGAAAGAGTCCTACCCAGGAGGGTGGCGGGCGGGGTGGGCAGCATGTCAGGAGAGCCAAGACCTCCTGTGGAGGATGCGCCCTCCTGGCCACAGCCCCCCTCCATCTTGCAAGAGAGGCGCCTGTTAGTCTCCTGCCCCCCCCAGACCGTACTGGGCTCACTTGGGCACGTCTTTAGACTGAATCCCACAGGCCCTCCTTGCTCCAGGGTGAGCCTCCTGGAAACGGGGCCTGTGCATTCTTCTGCACGTTCTATCCTTGTTCCCATCTCACAATGCGCTTCCCACCCAAGCACACTCTAGAAGCATCCTTGAAGGCCCAAATCAGTTTTAATAATAGCAGTGACAATTGCATCCACCTTTAATTGAGCATTTACTTTTGTCAGGCGCTCGGCTAAGTATTTCAACATGCGTTATCTCATTTGATCCTCACGACATTCTATCCAAGCCAGGTTATTATTATCTCCACTGTGCAGAAGAAACCAAGGCTCAGAGAAGTCAAGGGACTTTCCCGAGGACACATAGCTGTGAACTGATAGAGGCAAGAGTAAAACTCAGGTCTGTCCATCTCTAGAATCTGAACCCTTACCCCTGGGCTATACCTCTTCCTACAGGTCCCTGATGCTCTGGCCTCCCGTTCTCCATTCCAGCATTAACACTCCATATTACATATAGCTGCTTTCAGTCAACGCATCAAAGATTTCGCGAATGCCTACTACGTGCCGGGAACACTGCTGGGCGTCTCGCTTACCCCCTGGGAGCTCTCAGGTCCCCTTGAGGACTCTGGTTTGGGCTTGGGCTCAGTGACCTCCCCAGCATTCACGGACCAGTTTGTTGAGGATGTCCAGGTAAGGCTGAGGCAAGCATAGCCCCTCCTCAATGACCAGCTGGCCATCCCCTCTCCTCTCCTGGCTGCAACTCTCCTTTCTTTCCCCCACTGCAGGGAACAGCATGTACAGGAATCAGACAAACTTGCTTTGAATCCTGTGACTTTGGGCTCCCTGAGCCTCAGTTTCCCCCTCTGTAGATAAGGGATAAAATTAGGACCTCGCCACAGGGTGGCTGGGAAGATCTAATGAAACAATTGCACACGAAGGACTTAGCACAGGGCCCGGCAGTCAGTAAGTAGATATTAAGCAGTAGCTATTACTATTACTAATTGTTATTTTCTGAAAATTATGATGTCCTGGTGACAAATGCCCAAGGCCTAGAACATACTAGATGCTCCAAGTGAAGGGAATCACCCACAAGGCAGACGGAGGCCTCCACCCCATCCCTGCCCCTTCACTCTCGGTGGCTGTGCCCTTCCTGCAGTGACTGGGAGGTGTCTCAGCGCTGGACGCTAACAGTGGGTCACTTGGGCTGCCAGGGGCAGGCCCAGGACCCATACCCCATCACTTGGCGCCCTCATTTGCAACGCCAGGGCCCATTCAGACTTGGTTGGTGTGGGTTCCCTCAGGGCTTGCGGCCCCTCTTCAGGGTCGTCTGGCTTTCTGGTGGCGCCACCTGGTGGTGAGCACAGCACAGTTCATGGCAGGCTCTGCAGCCAGAGGGCTGTCTGGAGACTGAGCAAGACCACTCCCTGCCCCTTCCTCTCCAGCACATCCGCCCCTTCCCTCATTTACGAGTGCCAACCACCTTCCGTGAAAAAATCCTAACGACTCCAACTTTGCCGTGAACCCAAGAACCCCAAGTTCTTAGGCCTCCCTCTCAGGCCTGGGTTGGGTCCCATGGTGGTCTGCCAGGGTTCACACTTAGGACATCTCTGAGGGCAGACGACCCTTCAGTGGTTTCTAGAAACCTAGGCTGGAGGAAGGGACCTCCTTCCAGGCCCGAGCTGGCCTAGGTATGGGAAACCCAGTAATGGTCACTGGGCCCATCCTTGACTCCCTGAAGCACCTTCCCTGGGGACCTCACAGATCCCCGTCCCGACTGGGAGGAGTCTGGAGCCCCAGCCTGGCCCAGGGCTGTAGGTGTAAACTTTGGGGGAAGAGCAGTAAGAATTAGGAGACTGAGGCATGCTCTAACCAGCCTCATGGGGCTCTGACACCAACATACCACGTCAGCTAGGGTGAGGCCCACCCCTCCCTGGCCTCCGTCTCCCGTGCTCAAGTGGAGGTTGGGTGGGGGAAGGAGAAGATGACGGGTAAGGATTCCTGTCGCTCCCAGACTGGCTCCTTGTCAGGTGCAGATTCCTGGGCCTGCTTTGTCAGAGCTCTGAGGCCAGGACCCTGGAATCCATGTTGACGTGCCCTGAAGCTGGAAGCTAAGGAAGCTAAGTCGTGTCTTTGAGACTTCCCTCTCTGTGGATGCCAGGCTGCGGGTGGGGCCACCCCAGCTGCATGCTGGTCGGTCCCCCTGCCGGCTGCAGCAGAGGGGTAGCGAGGAGACTGCCCCCCAGCCCTCACCCCCTCACGCTTGCCCCGAGGACAGTGGCGGTGGGGCTGAGGCAGCCGGAGTGGGGGCCCTCGCTGCCTGAGGAGGTATTTTCGGAGTCCCCCTCCCTCTGGAGTTTCCAGTGATAAAATAGAGTCCTGTCTAGTATTTGACCAAATATGGTGGTATCTCTCCACGAGCTCCCGCCTCAGCCAGTTTCTCAGTTATGCTGTGGAAACCTGCCCCGGACAGATTAATCTTGTGACATTCAGGAGCGCGTCGCTCTCGGCGTTCTCTCCCTCAGCCGATTCCTGTAAATGGCCAGGAGTGGCCCTCCGCAAGACGCTGCAGTCCCCAGTGTTTGCTCACAGACACTCCCTGTCCTCTGCACGCTCCCTCCCAGCCCTCCTCCGCCTCCCTGGGGGGGACTGGCTCCCTCACATCAGGGCTGTTCACCTGAGGTGAGAGACCTAGGCCCCCGCGGGGCTGCTCAGTTCAGCGTGGGATCCTGGGGTCACCCGAGCTCACCACATTGCGGCCGGAGCCTGTGAAGCCCAGAGCTCTCTCAGGTCCCCGGGGGGTAGGAAGGAGAGTTGGCTGAGTGATGAGAACCACGCGGGCTCTAATGCTAATGAGAACGGCTAATGTTTATAATAACAACTATATGATTATTTCATAATGATCATTTTCGTCATAAACAGCTAAGTGTTTATTGAGCACTTACTACATGTCAGGTACTGTGCCAGCTGTTAAACACGGTTTATTTCCTTTACTCCTTTTAACAGCCCCAAGTAGTGGCCGCCGTGATTCCCCCCATCCTAGAGAGGTGGGAAGTGAGGCTCAGAACGATTTCAGGAAGAAAGGGGCCAGGCGACTGTCGATTCCTGGGCATGACTCCCATTTTACAGAGAAGGAGACTGAGGCTGAGAGAGAGTCAAAGTCACAGACAGCTACACAGGGGCAGGCCCCTGGACGGAAGACCCTCTACGTGGAATGGGGGGTGGGGGGGTGGGCGCTGCATCGGGAAGGGCAGAACAGCCAGCCACGAAGTCCTCCTGAACTGCGACTTGGCCGGCGCAGGAGCACAGATTCAGAAACTTGCTCACAGCAGGCCAGAATTGTGCAGAAAATATCCCAAGACAAACAGCATGGGGTGGGGGATAGAGGCCTGCACAGGGACCAGGTATGAATCCCGGCTCTGTCGTCTCTTACCCACTGTGTAATCCTCGACAAGTCCCTTCCTTGCTCTGGCCTCAGTTTCCCTTCCTGTAAACTGACTAGGCGGGTGGGGCTCCCCCACCCAGGGCCGTTGAACTCACCTGAGGCTGGCTGAGGCTGGAGGGCCTGAGGCTGTTTCCCCGGGAGACGGGGCCTGCGTCCCGCTCCTGGCTGGCACACTCGAGAACATTTGCTCTCCTGACCAACGGACAGCCCGTCCCGCCTCCGCCCTCACCCCCTTGCCATCCCCAAAGCAAACGAAGCTGATTGTCTTAGCCGGCCCTGTGGGTGCCGGCCGGGTGGCTAGCCGCAGGCCACAGGCGGAGGTCCCACCCGCCAGGGCCCCACCGGACACACAGGGCATTGTCCCTCAGTCAACAGCCCCCGGGCACCTCGGCCCGGCTCCTGGCCTGCCCCCACGCCCCTCGCTGCCAGGCCCAGCCAGCTGGGGGCCCGAGGCTCCCAGCTGATGACGAGCCCACCCAGCCACCCCCCAGCAGCCCCCTGACGAGCTATAATTGCTTCGCTCCTTCCTGTTGCTGCCATTCTCTTGGCGGAGGCATCTGGGGTTCCAGGCTGGCGGCAGCTGCTGGCCAACCGCCTGGCTCGCGGGATGGACTGGCCGCACAACCTGGTACGTGGCTCTTCCCCACCCCCACCCCATTTTAGGGCCTGAGTGTTTCGTTACTTCTCTCCTATTGATTCATGGCTGCCTCTGTTTGGCTTGGAATCTGCAGAGGTGAGTTCTCTCTCTGCCGTCTCTCCCCCAGGGCGAGGAAGAAACAGAGACCGGTCTCAGAGCCTGAGGCCATGGCCGACAGCTCGGGCTCCTGAACGGGGCTCAGCCCGTCCACAGCGAAGCCCTTTCAGGCCCAAGCCGTCCGGGGCGGGGGAGCCTGGCAAACTCCGTTATCGGGGTTCTTCCAGAGAAGTCCCTGGGTCCTGAGACCCAGGCCGTGTGACCTTGGGCAAGTCCTTGTGTTTCTGTTTCCCAGGGGAGGTGGGGGGACTTGGATCCTGTTCTGGGTTTCTCTGAGTGGAGGGCCAGAGTTCAAGGGCGCCAGGGTGAGCAGCCCAGAGGAGAAAGCCAATTGTGAAGGAGGCCTTTTTTCCTGCACCGGAATCCGGGACCAAAAGGGAAGAATTTAGCGACTTGAATCTCTTTGGTGGATTTTGTGCCAGGCAGTGGTGTTGCCAGGAGGGGCTGTGCTGGAACTTGTGTCCAAGGGTCAAGGTTTGTTGGGTAGCCTGGATCGGTCAGGCCTGGGCTGTGCAGGTGCTGAGGTGAGTGGTTCGGGGCAGGTGGGAGCCTGGTTAGATGCAGGGACAAGATGAACCCCCCCCACCCGCCCCCCGCCCCAACGAAGATTCTTCCCTTCTGGCGAGCCCTGGGCCCCACCCCAGTCCTGGCCCTTCTCTCCCTGCCTTGCGGGAGAGTCGGGTCCTGCCAGGCTCCCGGGGCTTCTCCTGAGCGAGCCAGAGACTTTCCTGACGCTCTGGGTTCTATGGGAAGAAGTGGACGGAGGTTGGCGAGGTTGGATACGGGTGAGGCGTGGATGGGGTGGGGGGCAGGCAGAGGGCCGGGCATAGACGAGGGGGGCACAGGTGTCATGGAGTCCAACAGGGATCCTCAGCCGTGACCTGCCCATGTCCCCAACTTCATCTCACGCCCCCTCCTCTGCACACTCTATTTCAGCCTCGCGGTTTCCCCGGCAAATCTCTTCACCGACGCAAACCTTTTCTCACGCTGCCACCCCTCCCCGACCCCCACCCCCGTGAGACATTTAGACTCCCTCTGCCCACATCTGCCTCCCTCTTATCCTTCAAATTTCACCTACATGCTGGCTCCCCAGAAAGGCCTCGCGGGACCACTCGGCTGCTGCTAAGCGGTTGGCCCTGATCTCTAGCCACAGGCAGCCCGCGTCATCATCACATTCGTCGCTAGAGATTTAGGTGCTTGTTACTTGTTCGCCATCTGTTCCCCCACCCGGACTGTAAGCTACAGAAGGGGCAGGGATGGTGACAGCCGTTGACTGACTCGGTCACAGGGGAGGAGACAGTATATGGAAGCTGCTGCAATGCCTGCCTGCGTGGAGTCCGTGCTTAGTAGGGGAGGGATGCATAACAGAACCACACATGTGAACTCTAAGTCTGCAGGCATGCAAGGGGCGTGTGGTGTGGAGAGCCCCAAAAGGTCCACTGAGGCATCCTGAGGGACGTGCCACTGGGCTGAGACATGAGGGGTTGAGGGGTAAGAGGCATTTAGAAAAATGAGGGAGGCAGGACTCTGCGGGTGGCAGCCTGTGCAAAGTCCCTGTGGCAGGAAGGAGCATTTTGGGAGGAAGGGCTCGAGAGAAGGCCAGAGGCTGGAGCGCAGGTGTGAGAGGAAGTCAGGGGTAAGATTGGAGGAGGCAGGGCTCAGCAGAAGTCAGACCATGTGGCAGAGTAGGGGTGTCTTTACCCTAAGGGTGAACGGTCAAGCTGGAGGTTAACATCAGATCGGCATTTCAAGCAGCTGTCCTTGGCCATGGTGCGGAGAACGGGTTGAAGGAGACCGGGGGGATGTGGGGAGACCAGGTGGGAGGCTGTTGAGGGATGGTGGTGCAGATGGATAAATGGAAAGGTGGGGAGATTTTGAAGAGGCGATACAGGCGGGACTTAGTCCTGTCCACACGTCTATACCTGTGGTGGCCTGGCAGGTGGGGCGGTCCCCGTAAAGACCCTCTTCCCTCTCTCTTCCCTGAGCCTGGAGTCTGGGCCCAGAGGGACACCCGGCTCTCCCATCTTTGACGTGTGGCCTTCTTTCCCAGCTGTTCCTTCTGACCGTCTCCATCTTCCTGGGGCTGGGCCAGCCCAGGAACCCCAAAGGCAAGAAGAAGGGGCCAGGGCGGCCTGGAACGCTGGCTTCTGGGCCTCACCAGGTGCCGCTGGACCTGGTGTCACAGGCGAAGCCGTACGCCCGCATGGAGGAATACGAGAGGAACCTCGGGGAGATGGTAGCCCAGCTGAGGAACAGCTCTGAGCCGGCCAGGAGGAAGTGTGAAGTCAACCTGCAGCTGTGGCTGTCCAACAAGAGGAGCCTGTCGCCCTGGGGCTACAGGTAGGCTGGGCTGGGCAGCCACGGGCAAGCTGCGTGTGGGGGGCGGGAGGGGGGGGGGCACCGTGCCCACTGTCCCCACCATCGTAATAGTTACACCTTGGATCGGGAGGCCCGAGTGCCTGGGTTTGAATCTCGGCTCTGCCCCCTACTCGCTGCGTGGCTCTGGGCAGCCTCAGCCTCTCCGAGCCTCAGTTTCTTGCGTGTCAGCGGGGGTGACAGTAGTTCCAACTTCGTCGGTTTTATAGGCTTGTGATTAAATGAGCTGTCTGTGCAGAGCCCTGGCATTCGTGTTCCCCACGTCCCCGCTGGAGTGCCTGCAAGGCTCTGACTTCCTCTGCCTCGGCGTGCCTTGTACGCCCTCCCAGTCACAGCGCCTGCAGGGCGGTATTGAGTTCTGTGTCTCCATCTGCCTCTCACGACTGGCACCTCCCCAGTGCCCGCATCAGAGTCATCTAAGGACTCTCGTGCCCCACTCCATCAAAATCTCCAGGAAGAGGCCCAGAGAGTGATAGGTCACACACCTCCACGTGATCGGGAACCAAAACCCGCTGTTCTCAGACTACGGGGTCGGTGCCTTACCTCAGTCAAAGCTCTACTTCTAAGCACAGAGCCTGGCATGCACAAGGGGCCAAATGCCTGCGTGCTGAGTGAATAATGAAGAAACCGAGTAACCTTGAAGGGTCCTCACTCACAAGTCAGGCCAAAGATTTTTTAGGGGCGCCACTTGGGTCCTGAGATCCTAGAAGTGCTTTCTGGGACGATGGAAAGTCTAACACGGTAGGCACCGAGCTGTTGAGCGCTTGGAAAGTAACTAGTGTAGCTGAGGAGCTAAGTTTGATTATTTTATTTGTCTTAAATTTATTTATCTTAACTGAGGGATAGTTGACTAATTCTGATTAACTTCAATTTAAATAGCCACATGTGGCTTAGTGGCTACCGTATCTGGAATGTGGCAATTGGAGGGCTCCATAAAGATCCTGCTCAAAGCTGGACTTCAAAACTTGCCGTGCCCTTGAATCTGGGGGGGAGGGGAGGTCTTATAAAAATGCAGGTTTGGATCCAGGAGGTCTGGGGCAGGGATGAGATTCTGCTTTACTAACAAGCTCTTGGTGATGCTGATGCTGTAGGTCCATAGTCAAACTCCCTCCCTCCCAATTAGCAGATGAGGAAACCGAGGCACAGAGAAGGCAAGGTCATAAAACAAGCCCCTGTACTCTCAGGTCTGGGAGGGAACTTGTCTGTGTTGCCCATCAGTGAACACCTAATGTCCAGGACAGACTCACATGGTGGGTGTCTGAAAAATATGTGCTGAACAAATAGAAACGAAGTCAGAATAGAACCCAGGTTTCCTGACTCCTCTTCTCCTGAGGATTAGGCATCAATGTGCTCATCTATCGTTTCCCACGGAAGAAGTTCCCCAGGGATGTGAACATGGCGGGGGTGGGCGGGTAGACGGAGAAGGCCTTAGCTTCTTTGCAATCCCAGAGCAGAATCTAGTACTGGGATGGGCAACTGGTGGATGAAAGAAGGGAGCTGGGTGACCTTGAGCCTGGATAACCTGGGGGCTGGCTTGCCTTCCGAGATCTTCGGTTTTCTCACCTGGCACATGGAGTTAATTACTGTCCATCCTCCACCACCGTGCAGTCTTGCTGTGGGAATGAAAACCCCAGCGAGAAAAGGTAGGGGTGTGGGACCTGGGGACTGATTTGCTCTCCCCTCCCCCCAACTCCCACCACCGCCTTCCACTCAGTGCTTTCTCGTGCCTTCTTGCAGCATCAACCACGACCCAAGCCGCATCCCTGCGGACCTACCGGAGGCACGGTGCCTGTGTCTGGGCTGCGTGAACCCCTTCACCATGCAGGAGGACCGCAGCATGGTGAGCGTGCCTGTGTTCAGCCAGGTGCCCGTGCGCCGCCGCCTCTGCCCGCTGCCACCACGCACGGGGCCCTGCCGCCAGCGTGCGGTCATGGAGACCATTGCGGTGGGCTGCACCTGCATCTTCTGAATCAGAGCCTGCGTGGGGGGGGGGGGGGGGGGGCGCGGAGACCACCCTCCCTGCGCCCCCGCGCCAAGCCAGGCCTATGAAAAGTAAACGCTGTCTTTTGTAAAGCGAGACTTTGGGTTCGCTCCTTGGGGCTCAGAAGCCAATCCAGGGTGGGGGGTGGGAGGCTGTTGGGATGTAGATTTCAGATCAATAAAAAGGGATATTCCATCGATCAGCGGTCTCCAACACTGACATAGGTTATTTTAAAAATACTGCATTCACTCTACCATTTAGGGCAGTCACATACTTCCTTTAATTTGGGTTTGTAAACCTACTTCAACCATGTTATTGGAGCTTCGTTGATATAAACCTATATAGGAGTGAACAAGCACCATCTCTCCCCCAGATAAGTCAAGGACGGTTGCGAGCAAGCTCTTAGGGAAGCGGGGAGCTTCCGGTTTCTGGAAAAGCCCGGCTAATGCTGAAGCTCTATGGATACTGTGGAGCAGATCCTGCTTTGGTTAGATAAGTGACCTAGAAGGGCTCTTTCAGCTCTGAGATTCTCTGCAGGTCAGCCCTAGACCCACAGAAGAGCCTCCAGGTTGCCAGAGAGTGGGGGGTTTTTAATCTGGGCCAGCCCCTGAAACTTTCACACGGGTATGGATTTTTCCAGGCTGGGATCCCTTGCTTTGAACAAACACTCAAGAGTTGGGAAGCACCAGTGTCGATCATTCTTTCCTCCAGCCTTATCTGTAAGGGGATCTGGATAGATGGTTTCATGATATCGGCGGTTCCCAAACTTTAGCTAGCGCCGGAATCACCTGGAGTACTCGTTAAAACACAGATAGCGGGGGGCCCCACGTGCAGGGGTTCCAGGTGGGAGCTGAGACTTCACATTTCCAATGCAGTGGTTCCCGGGTGATAACTGCTTGTCCGGGGGCCACACTTGGAGAACTTGGAGAACCGCTGGCTTGTATCAAGATACTTTGCTGATCAGAAAGGCAGTGTGGACTGCCTTTTCGTTAAACCCCTGCTGGTTCCTGCCCTTTGGATAAGTCCCCGCTCCCCCCATTACCTCCTTGCAATTCAATCCTCCCCCTGACCTCCTAGCCCCCCGCCCCCCCTCTCCGCAGCTAGTCCTAAACCAGTTGTTCCAGGGTCTAAAAATACCTTCCCTCCCCCAAGACAGCTGAGGGGCTCAGGCTATTTTGTGAGGTTAAGAACAGCTGGCACTTCAGGGTTAATGTCAATAGGAGGGCCAACAGCCAATAGAGGGCCACTTTGCTTGGCGACTCTTCCTTCAGTGCCTAAAGCAGTTTTAGCTCTGAAGGTTTTAAGAGTCCAATTCATGAAAGGGCAATGATTAGGTATGAGCCTGTCTGGGGTGGTAAGCAACTTACCTTTTTTGGTATTGTTCTAGAGCGGATACTGGTTAAAATTACCCCAGGAAGCTTTGGACTGGTTCCAGACACATGGAAAATAGACTTCATGTGCCAGCCCAAGCTGATGCCTCCAGCAGCCGGCCCTCCTCCCCAGGGGTTGTTCGCCTGTGAGGCCCCACAGCCCGCTCTCCAGGCCTTAGTAAGACTTCAGCAGCACACGAGGGACCCACGGCGTCAAGGCCTTGTGGTGGAGTGCAGGCGTGGGAAGAACTGAGCTGCAGGATGGTTGCTCTAGTGGGAGACTCGGGTTCCCTGGGGCATAGGGATTGGGCGGGGAGACTCCTCATCCAGGTGGGACAGGCTGTTCTCCTACTGGAGCATCAGACACACAGAGATCCTCAGTAAGTGCCGGTTAGTTTTATACGGATGTTGCTTTTTCCTAACTTTCTGGGCTTCAGTATTCTCGTCTGTGAAACAAGCAGATGGGATTTTGGATCTTCAGGGTCTTTCCCAGTGTTACCATTCTGCAGCTTAGGAACTTGGCCTTGGGAGCCTGGGCTGGCAGCTGGCCCTTTTTAGTCCCCTGGTTTAAAGGCAGCAGCAGGGAGCTCAGGACCTTTGGAGGTCCCAGGAGAGAGCTGGGTCTACACTGTGCCCAGGAACCTCCTTTGGTTTGAGTCTATGTGTGACTCATATTTTACACTGTCTGGTAAGAACCCCCCACTCCATGAGCATAGGGGCCTTATCTGCATATCCAGCACTCAGCACGGTGTCCAGTGCAAAAGAGTGCAGGGCTGGATGCATGAATGCATGCTGAATGCATGCATGCACGCATGCACAGAGGCCTCTAGGGGGAGCCCAAGGTTTGCCCCAGCTCCGGTTGTTCCTTCAAAGGTGTGTCAAGTGGGGTAGGGGGGGTGCCTGGGTGGCTCAGTCGGTTAAACCTCCCACCTTCGCTCGGGTCATGATCTCGCGGTCCCTGAGTTCAAGCCCTGCATCGGGCTGTGTGCCCACCACTCAGAGAGCCTGGAGCCTGTTTTGGATTTTGTGTCCCCCTCTCTCTCTGACCCTCCCCCGTTCATGCTGTGTCTGTCTCAAAAATAAATAAACGTTAAAAAAATTTTTTTAAAAAATGGTGCATCGGGAGCAAGGTATTCCTCTCGCCCCTCCCATTCTTTAGCCACCCCCAGCTCTATCCTCCACCATCTCCCATACCCTCAAGTGTTCAAGTTTTGCTTAGGTCACCTGCTGTAGGGATGGAGACCCTGCAAAGAGTTTTAAATGTCCACCACACTGCCCCAGGACTACTGAGTATGAGTGTGGCCTCCTTCCTGCTCTGTTTGGCAAATTATAGGGCTGTCTCTGCAAATGCTCTCTCTTCTCCCAGAGGGCTGTGGGCCCTTGGGGGCTTCTGTCCTGGTCTGAGAAGGCTGGGGTGGGCCCTGGGGCCAAGGCTTCCTGCTGGAACTTATGATCCCGTCTCCTATCTTCAGGAATCTCTGGCTTTTCCTTGCAGGCGGAGAGGTGGTGAGATCCGGTTCTCAGGTTTGGACTTGGGGAAGCAGGCCAGCTGTCAGCATGGGCACTTTGGCCTGCCTTGGTTCTGAGCTGTTCAGGCCTGTCTACCCAGATAAAGGAAGTTTCTGAAGAACCAGCCAAAGTCCCAGCTGAGGACTGGGGATCAGATGTAATTGTCCTCGTTTGCCTCTTCTGTGCGCACCTCCTTAGGGATGCAAGGGAGGGATGGTTACCAGGGACAAGGTTGAAACTGGCCTTGGTCCAATACCAATGATCATCAGTTACAATAGGACAGCCCGTGACATCTTCATTCCAAACACAGACCATGAAAGGATGTCATTACATATTGATTCCACTGGCCCGGAGAAGAGGGGGAGGGCACAGCCCCACGCTGCACGTGGTTGACAGAGTGCCTCTCTCTAACCCCCTTTCCGCATCTCCTAACTTGTAGTCTGGATAAGCCTGCTCCAGGGGAGGGACCTGACTCTTCTAAGCCAATCAGCTTCGTCTCATCCCCTGTGTCCCTATTACTGGTCTAGCAGCTGAGTCTTAAACCAATTAGCACGCGGAATTTGCTCGGTCACAGAGAATTGGTTCAGCAGGGGCCCACTGCCCAGCTGGCCCAGAGCCGACTGTGTTCACAGTCGTGCGAGACCGCTGGCCCTGGGCGCTCTTGGCAGCCATCCTTGACCAGGAGAGAAAAAACAGCGCTGGCACAGCACAGAGCTGGTGCCTGCCCTGTGCCCTGTGCCTGGACTCTCATAACCAATAAAACCTCTTTTTATTGCCGAAGCCACTTTAAGATTGGTTTTCTACTACTTCAACCAGAGGTAGAACATTCTTACCGATGCGCCAGCTTCATAATTCTTATAATAACCGACAGGTCCGTGCTACGTGCACTTTAAAGGCACCGTCTTCTTCACTGACACAACCATCACCTCAGCACAGCAAAAACAACTTCAAAGCCAATTTGGGCCTCCATCTACTTGAAGGATATTTTTGGACCACCCTCCACCACCTAGGAACCGGTATTCTTGCAAGAAAGGTCCACTGTATCACTCTTCGACCCTTGCATAATGGACACAATGGCCAACTCTTCCAGGTGCCGAGGGAAAGCTTTTCTCTTCCTATGGCCTGGTAGATTTCCCTTTTCCCACTGGATGTCAGGAAGCTCACAGCTATCCCAACAGCTCCACTGAGGTCACCATCTCTTCCTTAGGTCCTACCACAGTCACGTCTCCCGACATGCAGTGTTGTTGAGAGGCTTGGCTGGTGTCTAGTAAGTTCTCAGCTAAGCACCTCACATCTAGCAAGCGCACAGTACAGAGGAAGCTTTGATCATGTCTGATGTTTTCTGATCTTCCCTTCTACTTTATTTGTAACCGTCTGGTACCTGTATTTCATTGTAGGTATTGCCTCACACACATTTTGGGAGTAGGCAATGAAAAACAATAAAGAAATCTGGTTCATAGTTCTTTCCCCGTATTTCCTCCCAATGATCCCCGTATTCTAGTTAGAAAACCCAATCAGAAGCAGCTGGAGAGGGTGGATTTTTATTTCTTCTTAAAAAAAATAAATAAAATGAATACACGGGCTGGAATTTCCTTCCCTTCTCTCATTCTCCCCCTTAAAAAGAAGCAAACACTGTGAGAATCCTTAAGATAGAGAGGCAGAGAGCGGGCCACCTGGACCCACGCCGGAAGGAGAAGCAGCTTGACACACGAGGGGACAGAGCGAGGCTTGGCGGGGGAGCGCAGCCTGCCCGACCGTGGCCGCTAGCGGGGGTGATCTATCGTCGGCGGGGATGGACCTTCCGGGATCTCCCCAGAGCCCTCACAGCTCAGTCTTCACCTTGTGCATCAGATCCTTCTGGTCAATCTTGTCTAGGTCCTGGTACCAGCGGTTGTAGGCCAGCAGGGCCACGTTCTTGGCAGCCACGGCCATCACCTCCACGGAGCTGGCCGCCCACTCCAGGGCATTGAGGTGGAAGAGCTGGTCGTGGAGGGCGAAGCGCGGGAGGCCGGTGTGGGAGCCGTACAGGGGGTGGGCCTGCCACTCGGCCGTCTGCACCGAGTAATAGGAGCGGAAGAGGGTCTTCAGCTGGGACCGGAGGAGGGGTTTGGGGGACTGCACTCGCCAAACGGCTGCCTCCTGCGGCTGCTTCCGCCGGAAGTTGGCCGAGATGTTGACGGGACAGATGTTGTCCAGGGCACAGAAGAAGTTGGGGAAATCCGTGGTGAGGATGCTGGCAAAGGGGAAAAGCTTAGGGTCGGGGAAACCAAAGTAGGAAGAGTTGAGGTAGCCATGGACCAAGGAGACGACGGTGGGCTGGAAAGGGCCCTGGACGGCATCAATGGGCGGGTCGAAGCCTTTGAAGCTGATGGTGCTGCTGCTGTTGTCCAGGTGCAGGGGGGTGGCGATGACCACTATGTCATAGAAGTCAGAGCCATTGCCCACCTCGTTCTCATACTCTACGTAGTACAAGGGTTTCCCTTCTGGAAGGAGAGAGAATAGAGCACAAAAGTCGATTTATTTCTCGGTTTCTACCCACTGATCTCCCCCTGGGGCCTAGTGCTGAGGGGATGAGACTCCCGTGCACCTGGGCTGTCCAGATGGTGGGTCCTGGGCTTTCCATGCCGGTGTGGCTGCAGGGTGAGCACTGGACTGGGAGTCAGGAGACCTGAGCTTTGGCTCTAGCTCTGCTGTGGACTAGCTGGAGGAACCTGGGCAAGGCTGTGGCTCGAAGTCCTCCGTGGTCAAACGAACTGGGCTAGATGAAGGCAAGTCTCAGCTTTCTGGCTCTGACATCTGACTCAGGACGACAGTGCCCTCTGGCGTCACTCGGCAGTGCCAGGGCTTTCCACGGGTTTGTTGGAACCACTCCCCCGCAGATCAAAGACCAGGGCTTAGGGGCAGAGTGGTGGAGGTGAGCACGGGTCTAGGAATGGAGTGGCCACACCCCGTGCTCTGCTCACTCACCTGTCTGTTGCAGGGTCACAGTGGTCACTGTGGCATGGATCACATTGGCCTTGGTGAGCTTCAGCAGACCGGAACAAACCAGCTTGTTGCCTCCCTCCACAGACCACAGGCTGCCCTGGGCCCCAGCGAGCGACATGGCTCCTAGGCAAAGCGGGGGAGGGCGGCCAGTGGGTTCTCAGAACCACTGGGCTGTGTGGCTGGAGAGTCCAGCACCATCCTGCCCGCCGAGCCCTCCCTCTCAGGCCCGACTTCCCCAACACGGACAATGAGAGGCAACACACACCCACAAATACAACAAACTTTACAATGCTATGAAGTCAAAATATGCTCAGGACAAGAGCCAGCTATAAAAGACCACAGATTGTAAAATTCTGTTTACACAGATCGCCCAGAAGGGGCAAATCCACAGAAACGCAGAGTGGATTTGTGGTTGCCCAGGGTTAGACGGCAGGGGGTTACTGGAGAAGTGATGGCCACGGTTATGGGATTTTCTGGAGGCCACGAGAATATTCCAAAATTGACTGGGATGATGGCTACACCACTCAAAACCATTGAATTGTTCACTTTAAATAGGTGGATTGGGGGCACCCGGCTGGTTCAGTCGGTGACTGAACTCTTGATCTCGGGGTTGTGAGTTCGAGCCCCACGTGGGGTGTAGCGATTACTTAAAAATAAAACCTTAAAAAAAAAATAAAGGGGTGAATTGTGTGGTATATGAATTGTATCTAGAAGGATACACACAAGTACTGGAAGAGGGAGCAGGACAGCCTCGCTGAGGGGACACTTGGCAGGACCTGAAGGCTGGGAGGGAGGTAACCATGCCAACAGCCAGAGGAACAGCAGCCGGGACGTGGGAGGTACTTGCTAAATACAAACCTTTTCATTCATTTAGCCAACAAAAATGGGCTGAGTGCCTCCAATGGTCCAGGCCCTTTTCTAAGTGTTTGGGATACCCAGTAAACAAAGGAGACAGAGCTTCCCGCCCCTGGGAAGCCTACCTCCTAATGGGGAGAGATGAAAGGAGTAGATTAAATAGGCGGCTAGAAGCTGATGGCCACAGGGTAGGGGGACTGGCCCTGCTGCGGGCAGGAGTGGGGTGGCAGGGTAGCTTCCATGAAAAGGAACGTCTGCACAAAGACGTGGTGGGGAGCAAGAGTTTACCAGAGAAGAATGTTCCAGGTGGAGGGAGGGCCACCCAAAAGCCCCAAGACAGGGGTGTGTCTGGAACGCTGGAGGCATGAAAAGGAAGCCGGAGTGGTTGGAGCAGGGATGAATGAGCAGGTAGGTGGTGGGGCCCAGGCCAGGCGGTGCTTTGAAGGCCACTGGAAGGGCTCTGGGTTTTACTTGAAGGCAAGCGGGAGCCCTTAACAGAGTTTTACCCATAGGCCTGACATGATGTGTCTTTTGTTTTAAAAGGATCCTGCAGCTGATGTATCGAGAAGAGCCTGCAGGGGGAAGGGGGCAGGAGGGCAGGGAGAGGGACCTGGCGGGAGACCTGTAGTAATCCAGGTCAGGGAGGAAATGGCGGTGGGAAGCAGCCAGACCCTGGATATATGCGGAAGGCAAAGCAGATGAGATTTCTTGACATACTATGTGGTGGATATGAGAGAAAGAACGAGTCAAGGTTTTGGCTGGAGCCACACAGAGGAGCTACTACCAACCAAGCTGGGAAGACCGCAGGGGAGGCGGGCTTGAGGGGAAGGGTCAGGCGTTCAGGTCTGGCCACACTGAGTGCCCGCCAGGCCTCCCAGTGGAGGCACCTGGTGAATGTGCAGTCCTGGAGGGAGGTCTGGGCTGGAGGTCATGCTCGGGAGCCAGCGGGTGGAAGCGTGAGTGGTCGAGAAGAGGACCATGAACCTGAACCTTCCATGTCAGCAGCCTAGGAGGAGGGATGGACCCAGCCTGCGCAGGGCACGTCGTGCACATGCCCCCTGGCCCCAGTAACGAGCTGGGGAGAGGAGACGCGCTGACGGAGGAATACCCGGGGGCTCCGAGGCCCCAGTGGGGCAGTTCCTGAAACTCAGTGGTCGAAACACACTGGACCTTAGATCTCAGCTTTCCTTTCATCATCTGAGAAGTGGGGTGAACACTATCTCCTGCCAGCCTGGAGGACTGATGGCCAGAATCAAATAGGGTTGAGGCAATAAGGTGCTTAGGCAACCAGGCCTGGTAAAAGTGAGGTTATTACGGGGAGCCCAGCCCCTTCCGGGCGCTGTGGGCCCGGGGAAGGGCAGGAGGCAGGCAGAGGGCCAGAGGCTCACCGGCAAAGGCAGGCATCGCCGCGGACTGGCCGTAGCTGGCCCGCAGGACTGCAGAGACGACGTCGTCGATGAAGCGCTGAGTGACGCCCACCTGGAGCAGGGACTCGGCCACGGAGCGCTGGGTCATGTTGACGAAGGCAGACTCGCCCAGCGAGTAGAGCAGCTCCTCCACGCCTGAGAAGGCGTAACCATGGGCCTGGTACTTATAGATCCTGGAAGACACGCATTGGAGCCCTTGTGCCGAAAGGCCTTCTGGCTGACCGCCCACTGCTGGCTCACTGCACCCGAGAGCCCCAGCAGGGACCTGCCCTTCCTCTCTGTGTAGGGGGGAGAGAAGGCTGATTACTCGGCCCGTTTGCTGACTCTGAGGGTCCTTTCCCAGCCACAGTGACAGTGCAGAGGGTGGGGCGGATACCCTGGAATCCCACTAGACCTGGCTTCACATCACGGCTCTGCTAAATGACGACTCCGGCACCCCTGTGAGGGCACAGCCCATTTCTCACTTGGGGGGCGACTGCCGGGCAGTGTGGGCCACAGCCCGCCCCCACAGACGCTGCCCCGTCTGCAGTGGCTTTGGCTCTGCGCTGGCTTCTGGGGCCACACTGGACCCGATGGCGCCTGTCTCACGCCAACGTGCTCTGTGCTAGCCCAGACTGGCCTCCTGTCCGGCTCCATCCAACAGGCTCTCACGTAGCCCCGAGCTCCCGTCTCGTCCCTCCACATCTCCCCCCCTCCCGGTCTCAGGGACTAGCGGTTGCTGGGACTCATCTGCTGGTACTGGTCCTCGAAACGCTGCCTCTGCCTGGGCTGCTTTGTAACTGTGTTGACTCTGATCGTCAATGGGACGTCCAGACAGAGTTCCTCTCCCGCGAAAGAAAAAACTCAGCGTTGTCAGTTTGGGTAAAATTGACGGGGGAGAGAAACAGAAGAAATAAGAGGGGTAAGGACATAACCTTTGGGGGACACCTGGAAAATATAAGAAGTGCCATGAAGGGCGTAGCTGAGGAGGTGGGGAAAGTGGAGGAGGCCAGGGGGCCACCTTGAATGACCACATCTGGGCGAGGAGGCGGGGAGGACATACAGGGGAGAGCTGGGGTGCCAACTGCCAAGTGGGTGAACTGTGGGAAGTGGACAGAGTGACACTGGACCACTTGTCCTCATTATCTGAAGGGGCCGGGGAGGAGACTGGGACCCAGGGAGGAGGGAAGTGGTGAAAAAAGGGAGGCTGTTCTAGATGGGGAAACTGGGGGACAGCAGGGCTTGTAAGTGGGTGGCCCACAGGCTGCGTGAGGCCTATACATGCTTCATTTCGCTTATTTATAAGATGAATTGGTTGCATGTATTGAAAAACCAGATTTCACACATAACTCTGGGTTTCTAGCTTCTTCCAAAAAACTGGAAGATCTCGCCACATGAGGTCAGCATTGCCACGTGGCCACAGCTGGCTGCCCCCTTCGGTGGGGCCTTGCTCCTCAGGGCACCTGCTCCCTCCTCTTCTCTGCCCCCTCTCTATTGCACTCATTCACATCCCTGGTGCGCCCCCTGCAGGTGGCTGTATTTGCAACCCAGGCTCTTAGTTCATCATCAGTTCAGCGGAGGGAAGGGACACCAGAGACCCATCCCTGCACTGTGCGGGGCTCTCACACGCGCGCAAGGAAGTCCCTTTTCCTTCTCGACAATTTACAGTCCAGCTGGGTCCCTCCCCGTCTCTCTTCCTCCCTCCCTCCAGAAGGCCTTGCCTGCAGCCTGCCCTGCCGTACCTCATGAACTTCTCCATGACCTCCTCCACCCACATCTGCAGCCTCAGGAAGCTGATGCCGTAGTGCCACCAGAGGCGGAAGAGGTTCAGCAGGTACCAGTCCGTCTCTTCCAGCACGAAGTGCTCCCCGCTGAAGATGGCGCTCCTGCCCACCACCTCTCGCCGGTGCCTCAGCCCTGAGGGAGACAGGGAGGAGCCCCTCAGGTCCCTCTCACGGGGCCCCCAAGGAGATCTAGCGGTGCCTGAAGCAAAACGCAGGGTCCTCCTGAAGGATGCAAATTGACGGGTTCCATTAAAGGGAATATGAACGCTACAGTTTGTTCATCTCTGCTGCTCATTTAAAACAGTGAACGAGGGGGGCCTGGGTGGCTCAGTCGGTTAAGCGTCCGACTTCGGCTCAGGTCACGATCTCACGGTCCGTGAGTTCGAGCCCCCGTCTGAGTGCTGACAGCTCAGAGCCTGGAGCCCGCTTCGGATTCTGTGTCTCCCTCTCTCTCTGCCCCTCCCCCGTTTGTGCTCTGTCTCTCTCTGTCTCAAAAATAAATAAACATTAAAAAATAAATAAATAAAACAGTAAATGAATGCACTGGGCTGGCTAGTCAATAAAGACGTGACAATGTAAATAATATGCCAGTTCAGTTTTGTTTTTTTTTTTTCCCACAGGGATCCACTCAGTCATGAGGGAGGGAAATTCAGATGTCATCCCGGAATGTCCAGGGGCTGGACAGCTGCAGGGCTTGCTCTCGGACGGTGGCCTTGGACACCAAGACCGCCCGGAAGGACTCACGGTTCTTTGCAAGCTTCCACATGCTACAGCTCACAGAGCCCTGAGACCTAAGCATCTCACTTTATCCTCTCTCAGCCTGGGAAGAGGCAGAACAGGTGACAGCATCCCAGTTAAAGATGCAGAAACCGAGGCTTAGAGGTTATAGACCTGCCCCAAGCCGCAGGTTTTTGTACATTTCCCTCCTACTCCTGTCCCCGAGCCACTAAGTTCCCCCATCCCAAGGGCAACATTCCTTCAGCATCCTTCCAGAGATATTTTCTGCAAACGCTCATACGTGTATATATCTAGGGGGTTCTTCCTCCTCCCACCCCCACCCTCCACACACTGCTCTGCACCATCCTGACGTACTGTGTCTTGTAGATTGTTCTATACTTGGGCATAAAGGACTTCCTCAATCTGCCTGCTGAACAGTCTGCTGGCTACTTAATATTTACTCTCAGACCCCAGTGGGTGGGCACGTGGGATATTTTCAGCCTTTTGCTGCTACAAACAACACTGTAATGAATAACCCTGTGTGCATGCCATTTAGCACATCTTCAAGTATACCTGCAGGATCCCTTCTGAGAAGCCGAGTTTGTGCGTCCAACAGTGTATGTCTTTGTGGCTTTGCTACATGCTGCTGGGGTTGAATCCAGCTCTCTTACTCATTAGCTGCGGGGCCCCAGCCAAGGTGTAGACACCCTCTGAGCCTCCGTTTCCTCAGGAGATACAACCCCCGTCTTGCAGGAGGGAGGACTGGAAGTGAGGTAATGCCTACACACCGCCTAGAAGGATGTTGGGTACCTGGCAAGCACACAGCATGTGGAAGCCATTAAGATTATGGCTATTGAGAGGCAGCAAATTGAAAGGGAAGGAAACTGGCCCGGGAGTCCAACCTGTGCTCTAATCCGGGCTCTGCAACTAACTCACTGCGTAACCTCAGGCAAGTGCCTTCCCCTCCCTGGTCTCAGCTGCTCCATCTGTAAAATGAGGAGACTGGGCTACGTGACCTTCCGGCCTTGACCTTTGGGGCAATCTGGAAAGAGCCCAAAGGCTGCCGCCAGCCTCGGGCGCTGTGTGCTGGAGCCCCGGGACGGTGCACTCACCCAGCTGCTTGACGAAGTCCTGCATGTGCAGGCTCAGGGAGTGGAAGGAGGCGGCCCCGCTCTCATAGTGCTGCTTGTTGACTGAGATGGTGGCCAGGCGGCCGCCCACGGTCCCCTTCTCGAACACGTCGATCTGCACCCGGGGGCCGAAGTGCTGCTGGAGGAAATGGGCCACGGCAGAGCCCCCGATCCCGGCCCCCACCACGGCTGTCAGCAGGCCCAGGAGACAGACGAGGGGAGAGACAGAGAGCAAGGCCGTGAGGATACAGGTGCCACCCTCGCGGCCTCCTGGGTGGTGGCTCCCAGGCCCTTGCGTTTCATCGGCTTATGCCATCTCAAAAAGGAAATCTGCAGGCTAGTGTTCAGTAAAGCTATCAAAAAAGAGCAAAGGACAACCTGAAAACTGTCACCTAGTAACCCTCCTTTTGTCATGAAAGGGACACCTTGGCAGCACAAAGAGCAGGAAAGAAATCTCAAAATTCTGGAGGATCATTTAAAGAGAATACATTTAATCTTACACAAACTCGTTATATTGTCCCCGTTTTTATTTCACTATGAATTGGTGAAAACTTGGTCACTGACAGTGTTTGGAAACTCAACCCAGGGGTCGGCAAACTACAGCCCATGGGCCAAATCCAGGCCCACGCCTGTTTTTGCAAATAAAGTTTTATCAGAACACAGCCACACTCTCTGTAGCGGGTCTATGGCTGCTTTCATGCTATGGTGGCAGGCCTAAACTATTTATTCTCTGGCCCTTTCCTGAAGACGTCAGCCAACGACTGGTCTAATGCAACCTACCACCTGGCACTTAAATCTCTTTTACATCTGTGTTTGCCAAGACTGGAATACACCCTGTGACGGGTTGCTCACTACCATGCCGGGCACTGTATACCGGTCTGGAGTCTTGCTCCAAAGTTTCGGCTCTGGGGTCTTTCTGGATCTTATCGTGTGCTGTCTTTCCTATGCCTCCTGCCTTCCTGCTATTTCTAAACTTGGTTCATATGCCATGAGTGTTCTCATCCGAGTCACTGATAAAAACGTTTCACTGGCAACGTGGGCTCTGAGGTGCTCCTAGGAACCACGGTCCAGGCAGATCCTAATCTCGATGCTAATACTGAATAGCACGGTGCAAAGCCAGCAGAGCAGCTGTGAGGCTATGGCACTGGATAGCCACACTACCCACACTGTTTGCCCACCACGTATCTGAGACACAGGTTCCCTCTCATCTGACAGTTGTGGAACTCAGTCCAAAAAGAAAGTGAGACAAATCTGGTGTGATCTGTCCTCACTAGACCCGTGTTGGACCCATGACGGACCACCAGCTCCTGTCAAGAAGGCAAAACTACAGGGTTCTTTATGATCTGGCCTCCACGGCCTTACTCCCCGCCCCACTGCCCAACACTCCACCTTCTTGTCTGCCTTGACTTGCCTGTCTCACACTTGTGCCTTTGCCTGTGCTGCTCAGGAATGCTGTCACCTTTCACCTCGCTGCTTCTGTGGCCCCCGCCTGTAATTGTAGCTTGGCTTGCCGGGCTCACCGCAGACAAGTCAGGTGTCACTCCCACATATCCCTGCAGCACGCGTTCCTACCCTGGGGCTCGCCCTTACACACTATCCTCCACTCTCCTCGTTTAAGGACCGGGCGCGGCTCACTATGCCCCCAGATCCTGGCAGGCGGTAAAGCTAAGGATTTGCTGCATCTTGAAAAAAACAAACCATTTCCTCCTTTCCAGTGTTGACAAAGCCATTTTCAAGAATGCCCTTAACCTTTACAAAGCGGTGTGCTCCCTTCCCCTCCATTTGCGACGGAGTCCCAGATTACCCATTTTTCAGAGGAACTACTCTCACGAGGCCTGGAAGCCGCCCATAGGGCTATAGGGAAGCAGAAGAGCTCACCCCATCGAGAACCAGCTCATCCGACCCCCACAACCTGACGCCCACTCTCTAGTCCATGATAAGATGTGCTGGGGCACAAGCGAATCAAGCAAGACTTTTGTCCTCCTGAGCTCATGCAGGGAGTGGGCAGACAGACTCATGGACAATGAGCTAGGACAACGTGTGACCAAGTGAAGCAACAGGGTTCCAGGGAATCCTGAAGAGGAAGCAGTGAATTCTGCCTGAGGATATGGAGACCAGGCTCCACAGGGGAAATAACATTTGGACAGTCGTTTGCCAGGCAGCAGAAACACTCTCCACAGCGACATGGGCATGTGGAACTGGGGGGGGGGGGGGGGGGGGCGGGGGGTGAGGTGTTTAAAAGGTCCAAAGCCACACTGAGGTATTCAGATTTGACCTCCCAGCAGTCCGAGGGTGAAGCCCTCCTCACAGGAAGTTTCCTCATTCTCGTGTGTAGAGTCCAAATCACCAAGGGCGAAGTCAAGCTTTTGTCAGACAGCTAAGGACAGTCAAAAAAGCTATGGGGCATCTTGGCATTGCCCAGCATCCTGCCCTGGGTGACCTCTGGGACCAGGTGGGCAGGGCCAGCTGGAAAGACTCAGCGAACTCTGCTGCCCACTTTTGAGAGATGGGGGAGGGCCCCGCACCTCCAGAGACGGCCTGCCTGACTTCCCCATCTTTCGAAGCCTGGCTCAAAATCCACCTCTAGCTCTCAGGATTTCTCTCTCCCCAGAAAGCCCTAAACTCTCAGTCCTGGCAGGCTTGTCTGTCTTACCTCTTCATGGCCTGAGCTGTGGTTTTGTAATCCAAAGGAGCTTTAGCCCTGTCCTGGCCCAGTAAGTCTGTGGTGCTCCCGCGGGACATGCTTCCCTGCCAACAAGGGTACAGAGAGGGCAGCTTCGTGGAGTAGGGCTCTGTCCCCACCCCCCACCCCACCCCTCCCCAGAAGCCTAGCATCTCTGCCCGTGGGAATTTTATATGTGAGGGAGCTTGAACATCTTTGGGAGTCATGTAGAGTTAAAGTGACAACTGTGACGAGAAATAAACTGCAAACAAATAGGGAACTCGAGCCAGTGATATGCACGATGGGAGTATTTAGCATGGTGCCCCGATGTCCGCGATTTATTTTGAAATGCATCAAGATGTAGGACCCGTTAACGGGTGGGTGATAATTAGGTAATGATGCAAGTATGGTAGCAGTTTGCTACTGGCAGAATCTTGGTGGCGAGCACAGAGATGATCACTGTATATCCAGTTATTTCAACTTTGCCCATGTTCGAAATTTTTCAAAATGAAACATTGTAATAAAAACCAAGATGACTGCTGTTAAAAGTTCTTCCCTGTCGTCCAACAAATCTATCTCCACTAGATCTACCACGGGCTCGGTCTCCTAGTCTCCCTGAGGTTTTGGCTTAGATGTTACTCCTAGGAAGCCTCCAGAGGCCTCCCAGAGGCCTGAAGGGGTGGGTGGAAATGCTCTCCCTATCAGGGTACCTTCTCGGCCTTACCACCGACTTCCCTGTATTGCGCCGTCTCTCCTCCAGACAGGAGCTACGGAGCACTGTGCCTGCTACACTGACGGCCCTCAATAAGCCTTCATTCATGAATGACATCACCCAGACCGAGTCCTCTCTGTCATCCATCGGGGCACCTGGCAAAGAGCCAGGTCCACCGTAGATGCTTAATGTCCGTGGACCTTCTGGTGAGATCTGTGGCCAGTCCTGCCCCGAGCCTCTTTTCCAGCCCCAGGCAGGCGTCGCCACATGCCCACGCCACCCGGGATCAGCACCTTGCCCGCCGGTCCCCTTCCTCGCCCACTCTCAGTCCCTCGCCTCTTCCCCAGCCAGCTCCTCTCCGGAAGACCCCTCCCTCGCCCAGTTTCCCTCCCCTTCCCCCACCCGGCAGCTCCCTGCTGCGATCCCTTTTCCCTCGCAGCCCTCCCCCGCGCAGCCCCCCACCCTGTCCTTCCCGCACCGATTTTGCTGGGCCGGGCATCTCCGCCTGTGGCGGCGGCGGCCAGGAGCGCGGCCAGCGCGGCGAGGAGCCGGGCAGCGCGGGCCATGGCGGGCGGCGATCCGGGCTGCACGCCGGAGTTCGGTCGCTCGCGGGTTGGCGCTGGGCTCGCCGCCCCGCCCCGGCGCCCCACTGGCTGTTCCGCCTTCAGCCCGCCGGTCACAGCCTCTCATTGGGCGAGCGGTCGTCTTTCTCCAGCAAGAGGCCCTCATTAGCTGTATCCCTCTCGGGCAGGCTCTGTCATTAGCAGCTTCCCCGTCCCGCCTCCTCGATGCGGCTTCCTCATTGGCTGGCTCGTCCTGCCCACGCGCAGGTGTGCGCGCTTCGACCGTACAGCATCAGGACCAGGGCCCCACTGCGGGGGACCCTGACGGGAGGGAGACCCGAAGCTCTGACCGCCTCGGTTCAAGCCCAGCCGCTGCGAGTTACTAGCTCTCTAACGTGCCTTCTCTGTGTCTCATTCGGTTTCCCTGCTCTGCCTTTCTAAGTGGTTGTGACAATCACGTGAGATAAGGGACGTGATCCCGCTCGGCAGTGTCTGCAAGTGCAGCAAATTGCTGACCAGGCGTGCAGCCATGGTGGCCAGGCGCTACCCGCTGCATGCGTGGAAACGAGCCAGATGCTTTCGAGACTGCTGTTACCGACGCGTATTTGCAGTTTCTACATACAGTTTGTATCTCTGCCTTCTACTTAAACAAAGGCGTGGGGGCGCCTGGGTGGTTCGTTCTGTTGAGCGACCGACTTCAGCTCAAGTCATGATCTCCTGGCTCCTGAGTTAAGACCCCTGTTGGGCCCAGTGCAGACAGCTCAGAGCCTGGAATCTGCTTTGGATTCTGTGAAACCACCCCTGTTAATACTCTGTCTCTGTCTCTCTCTCAAAAAAAGAAATATTTTAAAAATTTAAAAAAAAAAAAAGGGAAAGATTTCATCCAGTCTCTTCTCAGGGGGAGGAAAGGTAGTAATAAGGAAGGATAAGCTCCCATTTTCACCCTCTAAGAAAACAAGAGCAGCACAGCGTGGTTAGTACTTTTCACCGTGAAGGGCAGATTCCTCTAGCAGAAAATAAAGTTGGGAATGAGTTTCATGACAAATAAGGAAAACCCATATTTATCCAGTCAGATTATGGCTAAAAGAAGAAACTGAAAGGATTCAGAGAATAGTAAAAGAGCATATGGCTGGGATTCTAAGTCGGCTTTGTGAGTCTCAACAAGGCCAAACTGGATTACTAGTCAAGTGGTAGATGAACAAACATGCGTTTCTCATAATCTTAAAAAAAAAAAATCTTTTTGGCAATGCTATTTCAGAAAGGAAAACTTTTTTTTAAGTTAATTGATTTCTGAGAGAGCGAGCGAGCGTGATCGAGGGAGGTGCAGAGGGAGACAGAATCCCAAGCAGCGATGCAGTGCTTGAATTCACGGAACGGTGAGATCATGACCTGAGCTGAAACCAAGTTGGATGCTTAACCTACTGAGCCCCCCAGGTGTCCCCCCTGCCCAATGCAAAACTTTTTAAGTTCATTCCCAGTGACTCAAGATATTCCCTTAAATTTTTTAACAGCATTCATCAATCACTCTGTGACAAAGTTCTCTTATGTGCTGACTTAATCTGATTCTTGTAGTTTTTGATAGGTGTGAGAAGTGAGATGATTCATTTTCAGAAATACCAAATAAAAGCTGTGCTATCTAGTTAACGATAGGTTTACAACCTATCGTAAACATGCATGACCCCCCCCCACCTCGCCCCCCAACCAACAAACCCTTAGACACTTCACTTCCTCGTTCTTCTTCCTCTCTCTTTTTTGTGGGCTTATTTTCACAGGCTTTGCCATGAGCATGTGCAGAAGAACTGAAATCTTTTCATCACCTCAAAGAATGTACATTTGTTCCAGTCAGACTACTTGTTGCCTTACATGGGCATAAGCCACTTCCGGTAAGGCTGTAGTGCCCAGCCAATGAGGAACCAGGGGAGGGACTTGCAGGCTAGGAGATAAATTGCCTGCTGTAACCGCCCCGAGTGTGCCTCTCCCTCAGACACCCGCTCATGCAGGAACGTTCATTAAAGCCTCGCTTCACTGTGCTCCGAGGCTCTGTGTCCCCGCTTTGATTGGGGCAGCGGGCTTATTTCTCACAGTAGGGTAAATTTTATTAACTTTAAATTTCAACTTTTTTTTTTTTCCAAAAAAAGTTCTCACATATTTATTACTGAACCAATCTATTGGTGCAGAAGCATAGGAACAGAGAAAAATCATTTTCCAAATAAAACATGTCTATTGTTCAGGTAGTAGAGAAGTTTACAGTGATAGGATATGAGCAAATGACGTTCATGCAGCATAAGTATGTATGCCATCTCACGTGGGATTTTTTTAGAGACCCAGTGTGGTTCTTTAATGTCTCCTCTTGGAGTTGTGTATTTTATTACCAGTTTTCATCCAAATCCACTAGAGAATGGAAGATTCTGCTGTTGTTCCTTAGCCAGGAATCACTTGATACTGAAAGTCTCGTGAGAAGACATGGTGAGAACAGTCAATCGCACACACACTGCGATGTGGACAAAAGGAGAAAGGAGCTAAAATTCAACACTTAAAAAAATTTTTTTTTCTTAATGTTTACTTGTTTTTGAGAGACAGAGTAGGAGTGGGGGAGGGGTAGAGAGCCAGAGACACAGAATCCGAAGCAGGCTCCAGGCTCCCAGCTGTCAGCACAGAGCCTGACATGGGGCTGGAACCCACAAGCCATGAGAACATGACCTGAGCTTAAGTGGGATCCCTAACTGAGCCACCCAGGTACCGCTAAAATTCAACTTCTTGACTCTACTTTGCTTTTAATTTTAAGGTCTTTGTGAACTCTAGAAACTTCAGCTGTGTTTTCTCCTATTAGGAAGTTCTTTCCATCCTACAACAAACCCATTGATAATGGGTGAGCACACCGAAGTTGTGGGACAAGTTCAAAAGAGCTGTAAAAGCAAGGAGGGAGAATTCTGGTGGCCGAGGTGCAAAACTAGTGAGGCTGGAAGTGAAGCTGGGAGACTCTATCAATTACCTATTACTGCATAACAAACTGCCCCAAAACTTAGTGGCTAAAAGTAACAATCACTTACTTTGGCCATAAATCTGCGCTTGGGCAGGACTCCAATCAGCTCATCTCTGTTCCATGTGGTATCAGATGGAGCTGCTCCACTAGGGGCTGGAGGATCCACTTTCAAAATGGCTCCCCAAGAGGCCTGGCAAGACGGTGCTGGCTATCGGCTGAAAGCTCAGCTAGGGCCCGTTCCACTTCACAAGCCCTTCAGTTTGCTCTTAAGTTGATGGCTGAGCTCTAAGAGTGAAGGGCCACTCAGTGAGGCCAGGTATGTGGAAACCAGTTGAGCAGATGTATGGACAAAGCCAGGTAGAGCTTGGCAAGAACTCGTGGAAGCTGAAAGTCAGAATGAGGCCACATGTTAGTAATTTGGTCGGGAGGATCAGAAGCCTAGCAAGTGAAGTGGCTGAAGCAGATAATACAATTAGAACCAAGAAACAAGCATAAGAAAATAAGGCAATGACAGAGAGGAAGGCAGAAGCAGGAGTCCAGATCTAAGAAATACGGAGAAATCAGAATGAAGCAAGGCAAGGAGGCAGGGAAACAGGTAAGACTTCAACCCCAAGGCAGGGTGTGTGATGCCTGCATCTCACTGCATGCATATAGCTGGGCTGCTGTGAGATCTCAAGGAACCTCGACGGTGCATCACCAAGATGGGTCTACAATCAATGCAGTGGCCATAATGTCAACATTTAGACAGACAAACACACTAAACACATGATCTGCGGTTACATCAACTCAGGTTTTATTGAAGTTGCTTCTGAATATCCCTATTTAATTTGCTTTAGTGTTCAAGACCCTTTCTTCACTTATCAAATCCTTCGCCATGAAAGAGCACCAATTAATTTATCAGTATCAAACTGATTCCCTTATGGCTGTGAAGAAAATCTGTAAAAGATCTGTAGACTGTTAGACTGTATGTACTAAAACACCAAGATCCCCTCTTCAAGTGAGCCAAAGCTTCCTTACACAACTGCAGGCCTACAATGTCTTTTCGCTTTCCCATCAAGATGAAAATAATAAGAGCACTGACACAATTTTCTTGCTCCTTCAGTCTGAAAGTGTGGATTTATGTTAAAAAAAAACAACAACAGAAAAAAATGAAGCTGGCAGGAAAATAAGTCACTGTGATTGATTAAACTACAATTTTTTATAGAAAAGCATCACTTAACCAGCCTTCCCTTTTCCTTAGACTTTAGGGCAGCTATAAAAACAGAGGCAAAACCACATATATAATAAAAAGTAATAAAAATAAATATTTAAGGGCCTACTGTAGTAGACAGTTTACACATTTCATCCAATCCTCACAGTACTGCGAGAGAATTGTAATCATTGTACAAACGAGGAAGCAGGCTCTGGAGGGTGAGGTGACTGGGGCCCAAGGTGACACAGACTGGGCTGGGATTTACATTCAAGTCAATGCCTACAGAGTCCCTGCTCTCTTATGCTGTTCTGGCTCCCAAAAGCCCAACTTTTTGAGATTCTTACTGTTATAGCCCCATCTTCTAAATTTACACTTTTAAGTCTGCGTAACTACTAACAAAAAAATCTAAAATTCTCCTCAATCTACTTGCTAAAACGGGAGGTTGCAAGGAATATTAGAAAACTCTTGAAGTACTTGGAACATTCCATACCTAAAATTATGGTGATTCTAAATCACTGATAAATGACAGCTCGTAACTCATGAAAACCTAGGTAATTGTCATCGGCTCCTTTTCTTGTCACCGTCGGTCAATCTCAAAGGAATGAAGGCAAAAAAATCCAGTTCTTATTGTGAACTCTGATGCTCATTAAGTTTATAGTACATACTTAGTGGAAAGCAGAAAGCGGTTCTGGTTTTAAAAATCTTATACCAGTCTTTTGTTTGCTTCTTAAAAGCATGTACTTGTTTTTTTGTTTTTTTTTTTTAAGTGTCTAATTCTGGTGGAGATGGCAGGGCCCATTGGGGGATGGTTTTATTGATACGTGTGGAGTGTGCTAGAACCATCTATGATGTCTAAGAGGATAACTTTTACCACTCCACGGGATGGGGTCCTAAAGTTCTAGAAATGGATTTACTTTATGGGTAACTGACGTAAAAACCTGAACCCATGCAATCTGGACCTCCAACGACATTTGCTTGCTGGGGACACACTTGCACGTTCATTACAGAACTGTTGCAGCTTAAATGATTATAGTTAGTATCTAGTTATTCCTTATTCAAGTCCTCACAGAAATTCAGTTTACTGGTTTTAGACATTTTTGAGTCCAGTTCTTAAAAGATGTCTTCATTCTTAAGAAGCTGAAAGGGTGAGATGAGATCATCATTAAGGCCTCTTCTAACATCACAAATCCATAACTAACCTCCTTTCTAAAGTCTGATTCATAGGTCATTCATTCACTTATTTACTGACCAAATCTTTTACAGAGCACCAGGTATAAGACTAGAAAAAACAACCAACCAAACAAAACCACACAGTCTCACTAACTCCAGCTAGATATTAATACATGTGACATAAGACAAACAAAAACTAGAAAACAAAGTTTATCAGTGTGAGAGAGGTAGTGATTTGTGAGTACCAAAAAAAAAAAAAAAAAAAAAAAAAAAATCAGCATAACTAAATGAAATGAGAAATTGTAGGAACCTATTTTTGTCCTGACCACCTCCCTGCATAATCTAATAAAGGATGATAAAGCAAATTTGACGAAGTGGAAGATTTAAGGGCTAGTGGAGAGAAAAGCTGTAGGTAAATTACTTATATAGACCAACTTGGATCATTGGCTATGGGTGCTGCTTCAGTTACCCTGAAATGATTATATACCCAGGGAGGCTGAAAATCTGAAGGTAACTCAGCAAAGACAGCACAACGTTTCTTGGTCATACTTGCTTGAAAGGGACCTCGTATCTTGAATTTCTTGATACTCCTTGCCTTCCAAGTCTTGCCTTGCCCTTAATTAGCCCTTGTAAACGGGAACTGGAAAGGGACAATGAGTGTGAATATGGCCCACCTGGTGGGGACTACAAGGACAAAAGGTGGCTAAAAGAAAAATAACAAGGGGAAGTCCTAAAAAAAAAAAAATCTATGTGTATAAAAATCAACCCAAACGATCTAAATTCATGTAACTCTATGAAGCTTTAGCATCTAAGTACCCAGACGTTGAATCAATCCCTACCATCTCCTTTTCCCACGAAATAACAGATCCTATATAATTCCTGTTACAGAGACCATTAGAAAGAAACATTTAGCTGAAAATACATAAACATATCCTCGTTTCCATCTTTTAAAAAGATTTTCAATTGATAGTCATCAGAGTACCAATTTTAAAATAATTTCCTTAAACAGATTTGGACAAAGGCCACAGGATCACTTGTCACATTGTTCAAATGCCCAATGGCAAGACTTCTGATGAGACCACATAGGTCACATTAAATCCGTAGAGTATTTTAGAAATAAAGCCAATATGACTAAATCCAAAACAGATCACATGAAGTACCTCATGTACAATACAAACCTAGTTTAATAAATAAAGGAAACACAGGTGACTGTACTCTGGGAGAACATCCAGTTCCTCACGGTCCTTTCATAGTCTTCTCTGAGACTCCACGGCCACTTCCACCTGGGCAAGTCTAATGGTGCGGCCATGAAGCTTGTAGCCATCTTGCCTTACTAATGCCACGGTGCCGGGCTGTACCCCAACGCCAGCGGGCACGTGACAGACGAGTTCATGCTCATGAGGGTCGTATTTGTCACCGATGGGTGTCATCTTCTCTAGGCCATGTTTGGCAAACACACTTTTCAGCTTTGCTTCTAAAAGTGATAACCCTCGGAAGATCTTCTCCAGAGTGAGCTTCTGGTCCCCCGGCTCTGTTTCTTCAGAAATGTACTCTGTAGTCTTCTCCAAAATGTCTGCCACCTCTACCAAGTCCTTACAGAAACTCTGAATTCCTAGAGAAACCACACACTTTTATTGTTTGTGAGGAAATCACTTTGCTTTTGGGGGTGGGGTATGGGGAAGGCCCACATAAGGGCTAGCCTACTGGGCACCCCAGAAGTAGGAAGATTGCCACACAGGACTCAGGGATCAACAATTACCACCTGAACCCAACTGACAAACCAGTGTTTCTCTGGGAAGGCATATGACCGGGAAGCCTACCAGGAAATGGGGAAGATGGTTAGAATCTAAGACCTAGGTAAGACTACACACGGGAAGATCAGAAATCTGTCTTTTAAAAACCTGGTCAATGCTTCTTGTATTTTTGTTGCTATTTACCTTTAATATTGAGTTATGTACATTTTGAAAATTCTCACGTCTCAATTTTGCTAAGGCATGCATTCTCAATAGGGATAAGACATGAGTATGGGCAGGGGGCAATAATACAAAAATTATTTGATAAGACCATGCTAAGGGAGATTCAAGAATGGTTGAGAATTGGCTAAATAGGAGCAGGGAAGTAAGATACTCCGTAGGTGAGGTGAGTCTTCAACTGCCTGCTACGAAGTTACGTATACTTGCTGGAGATGGGCCATGAAACTTGCTTAACCTTTTCAGTCACAAAAACTGTTCTGAAACTAAACTCAGTTGTTGAGAAATCTCATTATTCCCAATGCCGCATCTTGATTTTTCTTACAGAAATGATAAGGAATGTCATCATTACAGGTATCTATCATAACGCAAAGTAATGGTAAGGGTGAAAGACTCCGTTCTGGTTTTAATCCAGGGGCAGTTTTAAGGCCATGTGTCATAACAGATAGCCAGTTTAACTGTACTCAGAGATAAAAAGGAAGCTCAGCCACAGGGAAGCAATAAAAGAGATGACAGAGAAGAGATTCCCCAGACTTACTGCCTAGATTCTAGAAGAATAACTGACAGAGGTAAGGATTCTATCTTTAACTTCTGGGTGACAGAGATTCACTATAGTATCTTGAGCAAAACAAGTATAAAATGATTCAAATTAGTCTAATAATAACATACAAAATGGATCTGGGGTGCTGGGGGCATGACAGATGGGCAGGAAGAGAAGATACAAGAAATAGGAGAGCCAAGTGAAGGAATCAGCTGGTGTGACCTGGTCTGGAGTAGGAGGAGGTGAAGGAGAGGAAAAGGGTAAAACCAGGAGGCATTTCCAGGGAACCAGACTTGGTGTGATCAGAGTACCACAAGATACCTCCCTCACCTCCATCAGGGATGGCAGCCGTAAATATTAATGGCTATTAATGAAATCAGTTGAAAAGGTAGAAGAGATTAGCCGAAGGCTTGAAAAGTATGCCGATTAGATCAGAACACCAATGAGAAAAGAATGTCTCATAAAGATCAACCAGGGGTATCCAAAGCATGCCCTATTAAAAGAAGACATACACTCTAATAGAATTTTGAAAGCTCTATGCTTCTGGGCTGACTGTACATTAACATGGTACAAAGAACCCCAACTCCTGTTCAATCAAGTTGTAAGCATTTGGGGAAATAGAAGCCCAGGTTCTCTTGTTTATATAGTGTGGGGTCCAAACTCCGATTCTATTCTCATTATTGTTACTTCAAAAGGAAGTTGGTGTCTGCATCATTTCTTGCGGGTGGGGGAGAATCTTTATGATCTGTTTAAGAGAAGGTGAGTTATTGAGACAAAGCAATCCCTGGAAGGAGTCATCATGCTGTGTTCCATACTAAAAGCTTTCTACTGTGTTTCTACCTCCAGACTTCCTGAGCAATCTTCAATTTTTCTAATATTCCTGGCCACTAGGAGGAAATGATCCAGGCAAATGACTTATGTGGCAGGCATACTGCTAGACACATTTTGCGCCATAAGTTAATAGATTACCAAACTATTTTATGGTTTAGCTAAATATTTGCTTGTTCCTAGGAACCTTATCAAGTCTTGAGGAAACTGATGGAAGTCCGTTCCAAACTCATCACAGCCTGACTTCTGGTAAGACAACTTACCCTGCACCCCTCAAGCAGGCAAGAAGTCTTCCCCAGGTACCACAGTTGGTTTATTTGCTACAGAAATTCCTTATAGCTCAAAGTCAGCAAACTTTTCCTATTAAGGGCCATATATAAATATTTTAGGCTTTGTGGGACAAGATGGAAAAAACCCAAGGATCTTATGTAGGTGATCATTTAACTAAAGAGACAATAAATTCCCCCAATTTTTAACAATGAAATTCAGAACTATATTTATTGACTAACAGGTCGCAGGCTTGGCCTAGGCTGTAGTTTGCTAAGCCCTGTCCCGACAGTTGGAAATAAGACACTAAAACGTGGATGAAATTATCAGTGATACAATCTGGGGGTCAGTCCTTAGCTAATACTCAAAGCCTTGAAACGTGATGTCCATAGCACTGAATGAGAAGCAGAAGGCTATGCCAAAGCACTAGGGTTTGAATAGGGGAATGAATGGACAGGACAGGAATGAAGCGAATCCTATGCACAAACAGCAGATAAATGAAGAGTACAGGAGGTAATGTGATACAGGGGAATGAATAATAGACTGGGGGTCAGGAGACAATGGACTCATGCCTCTATCTGTCACCAATTAATTTTTTTCAGCTCACCTATAAGAGAAGATTGTACTAGAAAGAACCCAAGGGCCCGTCAAGCACCTTTATTCTATGTGCAGTGAAAGTACAATGGTCTGTATGAAATTGTGAGACTGTCAAGTAATCACAGATTTGCCCTCTACTAACACTTTCACGAACATATCTGGAACAAGATGTTGTGTGTTCAGAGAAATACTTCTGAAAGACTTTATTTTTTATATTTTTTAAATGTGCAGCCTTCATATGGATATATTTTTAAGATTTTATTTTTAAATAATATCTGTACCCAATGTGGGGCTCGAATTTACAACCCCAAAATTAAAAGCTGCATGCTACACTGACTGAGCCAGCCAGGTGCCTCTGACTTAAGAAAAAAAAAATTTTTTTAATGTTTGTTTATTTTTGAGAGACAGACAGAGCAGGAGTGGGGGAGGGGCAGAGACAGAAGGAGACACAGAATCCGAAGCAGGCTCCAGGCTCTGAGCTGTCAGCACAGAGCCCGATGTGAGGCTCGAACCCACAAACAGTGAGATTATGACCTGAGATCATGACCTGAGCTGAAGTCAGATGCTTAACTGACTGAGTCACCCAGGAGCCCCAAGAAAGACTTTAAATTGGACCAAAAAACCTTTTTCAGTCATCAATGAAAAAACAGATGTAATCTAGCATAACTTCCAGAGTTAATCTGCTTCCATATGTCTTTGAGTTATTTTATAACTTAGTAAGTTGTAAATACTAATGGTAAGGCAAATGGTTATTGCCCATAGTAGTGAAAACTGGTGGAGATACAGTTGATTACTGCTCTATGGATCTAGAGTGATTTTGCTTCTATCAAGAAAATTTTAATATGCCTGATTACTCATACATCTTGCTCTTTGGATTCTCCTCTGAACATCTTAATGATTCACTTCTTCATTAACGAGTTAAACCGAATTGAATGTAGAAGGCCCAGGATGTTACCCGTAGGTGCTTGAAAAATAAAATAACAAAGGTTTTGGTCAAAACAAAAGCAAGCATTATTGTAGCAAATGGTTCACATGGCAACATTCCCAATAAACATTCCAGAAAGCATATGGCAAGGGTGCAAGAGCAGGGTAGGGACTGGTTTAGGATGCAGCTGTGTTTTTTACTATGTTCAGTTTGCAAAACTGCTAGTAAGCATCCTTAAACTAAAAAGGCATTTGAATTTTTATCGTGAATAAATCTCTCACCAAATATCTTGGCATCTTCTACACATCTCTGGGTTCGCCGCCTTATGTTTTCACCATCAGCTACAGCCCTCTGGTATCTCATCTGAACACCAAAAGCAAAGTGAAAATGATCAGAAAACATGCTTGCTGGTGGAAAAGAGTGTTTTTGCTACCTTTGCAACCTTCACCCTTGTGACGGATTTTTATTAAAAAAATGAGGAACTGTAGGAATCTTAGATCAACTACTCCAAATCCCCAGCCAAGGCAGGAAGCTACTCTCTTGTGTTTGTGTTTATTTCTTTATTTTGAGAGAGAGACAGAGAGACAGAATCCTAAGCAGGCTCCGTGCTATCAGTGTAGAGCCTGACTCGGGGCTCAACCCCACGAACCGTGAGATCATGACCCGAGCCAAAATAAGTCAGGCACTCAACCAACTGAGGCAACCAGGCGCCCCAGGAACCTACTCTTTATAGCAGCGCTGACAGACTGTCATTTAGCCTCCTATTCTGAACACTTGCTTTTCAAGCTCATTATCTTGAGAGAAAGCTTCCCTTTTCACACTCAGCCAATACTGCCACCCTCTTTCATTCATTGAACTGAACTCTAGGACAACGGTATGTTTAGCTCCTTTAATCTCTTCCTCTTTCATTCTTACAATCTTTGATTCCTTTAATTGCTCTCCTAAGACCTGCTTTCCTACCTCCTCACTATTCTGGGTGGTCTTGCTTTGGAACTACTCTAATTATCACCCTCAAAGTGTGTTTGTCAACCCAGTACCGGGAGAGTATACCAGATGCAGTCTGATCGGCAGAGTAAAATGATAAGCGACGTCATTCATTCAACAAACATCTATTGAGTTTTACTACACGCCAGGCACTGTACCTCCTCTGAAGCTACCACAACATTAGGTATCTACGTACTGTGACACAACAGGTTTTTAAATGACTATAGACTATTTTCCCTAACATACCTAGCAAGAGGGTGGAGGTGGGGTGAGAGGTAAAGAGCCAATCAGAGGAAATTTAATTGAAAACACTGACATGAAAACTTTATGCAGATATTAAACCAGAGAGAGGATGTGAAGAACAGATAAAATCTACTCACTGTTAAGTCCTGGACTTCTTTCTCCAGTTTCACAGCTTTAAGCTTTAAGGCTCGTTCTGCAAGAGAGGGCCCAAGGTCATCGGGAGGGTCCTCAGAACTGCAGTCCTCTCCAGCAGTTCTCTGGGTGGCAGTGCTGAAAGGATGCAGCCATCCCCTAAAGGGGGAGGGAGGTGGCACATGATGAAAAAATGCTATCACAAAAAGCCAAAGTGCCCTCAGTCAGTCCCTCTGCGATCGCTTATAAAGGGCTAACTAAGGGACACCTGGGTGGCTCAGTTGGTTAAGCATCTGACTTTGGCTCAGGTCATGATCTCATGGTTTGTGGGTTCGAGCCCTGCATCAGGCTCTGTGCTGTCAGCTTGGAGCCTGGAGCCTGCTTTGGATTCTGTGTCTCCCTCTCTCTGCCTCTCTGCCCCCCCCCCCCATTCGGTCTCTCTCTCAAAAATAAAGAAACATTAAAATAAATAAATAAAGGGCTTACTAAGTCGGGTTTTATTTTCATCTCACAGAGTGTGAGAGAAATAGTATTATCACCTCAACTGTATCAATGAGAAAACTGACGCTCAGAGAGGCTTATGACTTGCTTAAGATCACACAGCTAGTATTCAGCTGAACCACGGTACGGAACACAAGGCAGCAGAAATAGCCAGAAGTGGGGACACAAAACTCAGCAAGAGAAAACCAAGTTCTAATACCCAGAACCAGCAGGGCAATACCAGAAGCAGGAATTCAAAACACAAAGCCATACATTTCTGATTCAATCCTTCATTTCACAAATGGGGAAAATTAAGCCTAGTAAAGGGACTGTGTCAAACTGGAGTCAGGCCTAGAATTCTAAAGCTTTCTTGACCACAAGTGCTTAAGTAAGGCTTTTATGGAAGAAAACCTGTGTTAGGGGAAATTCTGAGTTGGGAACCCACTTCTCTGTAAAATCATGTCAATTAAATACTTATAAAACACTACACATTCCAGCGGGTGCACTAAAAACAGGTGAATAAAACAGATCTTTGTATTCAATCATGTTTGTAATCTGGAATTTGGTACAGCTCAAATGTCTGACATACAGTTGTTTACAAAGAAAGACATTTAGAGCAGGGGCTACTTTATAAATCTTGGATTGTAGCAGTTCTGCCTCCTCCTTCAAGGAAGTTTCCATTACACCTCCTGGATGCTCATAATTTGACTTGAAGTAAAATCATCAATAAAATTCAACCCATGAGCACAGAGGTCTTTAAAACAAACAGTTTACGTATATAAACTGGCATATAATGAAGGGCAGTCACTGGGGTGACATCCACGCAAAGATTTAAAGGGGGAAAAGGAGTTTGCGTCAAGAAAGGGAGAGGGAACATTCAGTATAAAGCTATGGGCAAGATGACTTTTATGTTCCAGACTTTCCTTCCAGGCCAGGACTGGGCTCTGCTATTACAATCTGGTGTCAGATTATATATGGTTTCTCCATTTTTGGTTCAGAAAATATGATCACCATAGATCTGGGGCAAATCACACAGGGTGAAATACCTCCTTTCTCCTAACCCCCTAACAAACCTACATTTATCCAACTGAAATTAGGTCAAAATACTCCCAGGGCCAGTTTAAAGAGAAAATGGCCAAAAAAAAAAAAAAAAAAAAAAAAAACAGAGAAAAAAGAGAGAGAGAGAGAGAGAGAATATGGCCAAAGCCCAAGTCTGAAGAGGAGAGTTGAGGCTGATCCCCTCAATTCCTCCTGCTTCAGAAATGGAGGGGAAATTTTATCAGAAGGAAACTTTCTGCTTCTGGTCAGTACCTACATCACAAACTGCCAAAAAGACTTAAAAAAAAAAAAAAAAAAAAAAAAAAAAAAAAAAAA